>NC_134353.1:696959586-697167960 GCF_048569485.1 Anomaloglossus baeobatrachus
CTGTGCCGATGCTTGTTTTCCTAGATGCCCCCGCTGCTGCTTTTCTCCGTGCGGCCCCGGCTGCTGCTGCAGCTTCTTCTCCTGCCGGGCGGGAACTTTTCAAATGACACACGCGCGCAGTACTGACGACATCAGGGCACGCGTGTGTCACACAGAGCATCTGCCGGGCAGGGAACAGAGGACAGATTCCTGCGTTCCGCTGCCTGCGCTGTGCGGCGCTGCAGGATCTGTCCTCTGTTCCCTGCCCGTCACGCAGCGTGTGATGACTGCGATCTGACCAGGGACCTCCCCGGAGCCTGGAGCTCCAGACAAGAGGTCAGATTGCTCTCATCAGTGACCGGACAACATGGACGCCCTGAACCAGGCAGGCCGGTCACAGAGAGTAGGCGGGCCGGATGTGGCCCGCGGGCCGCCCCTTGCCCAGGTCTGTTATACAGTGTGTCCACCCCTATCCTGTCCACCGCCATTAACTTGAGAATGGCGGCAACTATAGGCATAGAAGTGGTGTCTAGGTATAGTAAAGTAGCCATGCGCTACGCAATGAAACTACCTATAACGCCATCTGGTGGAAAACAATGGAGTTAGCATTTTTATCTCGAAAACGGAACGAGATAGAGAAAAAAACTGAATTACAAAGTTGTAGGGCATCATCAATTCAATACAAATCAACACCTTGCATACAGAAATGCTATGATTAGAATGTGTAAAACTCACAAGGCTGCGGACGTGAAGCGATACCTCAAGAAGACCTTCCTACAAGTCATTGGGTATGGTGGCTGTGTGGAGTGGCCTCCACGCTCACCTGACCTGACCCCATTGGACTTCTTTCTGTGAGGTCACATCAAACAGCAGGTGTATGCGACCCCCTCCACCAATATTTCAGGACCTACGACGACGTATCACAGATGCTTGTGCAAACGTGTCATCTACCATATTGCATAACGTGCAGCAAGATACAGTATGCTGTCCAGAGTCCAGATGTGCATTGCAGCTGACGGTGGCCACTTTGAGCATCAAAGTTAAATGAGTGCCATATGCGTGACCAGCATTCAATGTTTTGGGGGGGGGGTCATGGGTTTCATATCATAGCATTTCTGTATGCAAGGTGTCGATTCGTATTGAATTGATGATGCCCTACAACCTTGTAATTCACTTTTTCCTTTATCTCGTTCCGTTTTCGAGATAAAAATGCTAACTCCGTTGTTTTCCACCAGGTGGCGCTATAGGTGGTTTCATTGCATAGTGCATGGCTACTTTACTATACCTAGACACTACTTCTATGCCTATAGCTGCCATCGTTCTCAAGTTAATGGCGGTGGACAGGATATGCGTGGACACACTGTATAGTTGCAAGTCAAATTTATGTATCAGATGGCCAAGATGATTGTCTATAAAATGAAGGTAGTCCCATGCTCAAAGATGTAGTGGTTGGAAAGATATGGAGCCTGAAAGTCAAAAATTCACGACATTGTTATCCTTTTGCTTTTCATTGTATTTATTCAGGAGTATTTTATAATGCTCCTGAATAAACACTCTGCTACACTCTACTATTTTTAAGCTTATTGTGTCGGAATGTGCTGTAGAAGACTGAAGTCTGCATAGGCTAGCTCTGAATGCGAAAAGTCATCATGGCATCTAGACAAGATGAAGAAAAGAAAAAGAACAACTCTGATCAGAGACAAATCATCTATAAGGTACCTGGATGTAAATGATTATTTGTTATACTGGTTGACTGACTAATTCTCATTTCTCTTTCAGTGTACTGTATGTGGGAAACATCATAGGATCTTGTCATCAGCTTCAAACTCTGAGTCAACTGTCAATTAGCGATAGGGCCTGCAAAGGTTCATGTGTACTCACAAATGATAGCATATTCTGAAAAGTTATTTGAAACAAACACTGTTTTAAATCCCCTACTCAGTGCTGTCATTGCTTTATTAGGCACAATTTATTTGACAGATTCTTTCTACTTACATTCATTTTAAAATGGGTTAATAATATAGAGAATTATTTTCCTTATATATTATTAGAGCATATAAATTTCCTTTAACTCTCAGTAACCCCTCTATCAGCCAGAATGGGGAGCTGCCGTAAAAGCACAGCTGTTGTTCTAGTGATCCAGTCTGTTCGTGTATGACCTAGGTCAATGGTCATAACTAGTGTTGAGCCAGTAGTTAGCTATTAAAACTCGCTATGCTACTTGCATATTCGTTATGAGTAGCAGGCGCAATGTAAGTCAATGTGAAATACTCGCTAAGTACCGAGCAACCCGAAAGCCGTTCTATTCACTACTCGCACGAAAAGTACGACTTTAGGGTTACTCGCTATATAGTGAGTATTTCCCATTGACTTACACTGCGCCCGCAACGATATGCGAGTATCGGAGAATACTCGATAACAGCATAGCGAGTACAAATAGCTAACTACTCACTCAACACTAGTCGTAACCTTTTTTACTCGACACAATAGGCTCTGAGAGATAGTCATGAGCCACATTCAGTGTCCTCCTCCTCCTCCAGTAGTGATAACCAGAGTCCACTTTTACCAGTATAACTCTGAAGCTTCCTCCACAGAGGGCACAGTAAGACGTTGTGCGCCACTGCATTATTGTTGGTATACTCACCCTTGACATAGGTGTTAGAATGTGTTGTCTTTATAGCTTGAACAAATATAACACGTGTTAAAACAAGAAAGGTCGATAAATAAAAGATATCATGACTTAGAATGGAATCAAAACATTTTTTACATGGTTTTTAATAATACACTTGAGAGAAGCAAAAGTGTTTCCGTTAAATTTTTCCGTTGGCAATTTTTGGTTAAATGTTAGAAACAAATAGTTATTAACCTCACGATGCTCTTCCATTCCAACCCACGGTTTGGTTTCTAGTTGCACAGTTTGTTTTGTGGATCTGTCTTTCTGCTTCAAAACTTTTTTTGTTTTTAAGGGAAGAAGTTTCGCTGGTGTACGTTATCAGACGCTGAGCAGAGGAAATGTTCTTATTTGGCCCGGACTCTTCAAAGCATTTTGTCTTCAAATGACCCATTTTCTCGAGTATCCTGTGTCCGAGCTCATAATACCCAGGACTGCATGACCAAAATTAGGGTGAGAGGATTCCAACCTTGTAGATCCCTAGAGAGACTCTTCTAGCCCTCTGTGTACAGTATATACCTTGTAAATATTCAGGCCCCCAGCTGAAATTTTAAGAAGCCAGGACTACAGAGCTGTGTTTGACACTAGTCAGAATATCCTTTGTTATATCGGCGATATTTGCCACTAAGTATGATATCCGCAAATATTGCAATATGAGCAAAATAATCATAATGCATTGTACATTTTGGTACATGTACTGCTTTTCAGATCCTCTATAGATAGTTTTTCTAAATTTCCAAACCAAGTTTTTTTTCTATCTAGATGTTCTGTCATATTATTATGTCTTTGCTTCTAGGGAAATAAAGCAGATGCAGTATCCCTAGATTCGGGCGATGTCTATACTGCAGTCAGCCTTTTTGACTTGGAAGTGGTTGCAAAGGAAGAACACACGGAAGGTACTGTAAAAAACTATTAGCATGCACTGTATTTGCATAAAACCAATGAAGAAATCGCAGCAAAACCGCAGCGTGAACATCGCTTAAGGCCTGCGACACACATCCGTGCTGCCGGCACGTGTTTGTCATTTTTTACACGTACCGGCGGCACGGAAACACGTTAACCAATGCTACCCTATTGTAGCAGGCACACACACGTAAAACCACACGGAACGTGTGTCCGTGTGCGTTTGTACGTGTGTGCGTTTTTCAAAGCGCTGACATGTCAGTGATTTCTCCCACAGCACGGGTGTCACACGGCCCGCACCCGTACCACACGGGTGTAGTGTGGATGCGGTCCCGTGTGACACGCGCCGGAGAAAACACACATGTCAGTGAAAAAAAACCAAAACATTAACTCACCTTCTCCAGCCCTCCTGTCTCTGCCGCTGCTGCCTCTTGCTGCCGACCGCCGCTCATTATTCTCATTGAATATTCACTTCAATGCCTGGCAGCAGCAGCAGTGGGGAGACGGGAGGGCTGGAGACTGAGGATCAGCACCATGGACAGCACCGCGGACATCAGGAAGGACCAGGTGAGTATGTTAATTACCGGTTCTACGTGTGCTATCGCGGATAGCACACGTAGAACACACGTGTCACGCATGTACCAGAGACACGTACTTACCTGCACGCAACACGCAGGGAAAATACGTGTCTCTCGGCACGTGCGTGAATTTCACGTGAGTGTGGCAGAGGCCTAAAGCTGTTAAGGCAAGCTGTAATTTTACAACAGCTAGAGAAGCCAGAGACCACTGTTTTACATGATAATTTTACATATAATTAACAGTATTGGGCCTCATTTATATTAAGCAACCTCTAACAACTAGTCACATTTCAGCTGTATTTTTAGAGCAGTTGAAGGGACGAAAGCGGAGTTCTGATTGATAAATACAATAAGATCGGTTGTTCTTTTGCCGTTTCTTGCAGCGCTGGGATCCTGGCTTCAAATCCCACCAAGAACAAGTTTGTATCTTCTCCCCATGTTTGCGTGACGTTCCTCTGCATTCCCCGGTTTCCTCTCACACATACATATAGAGACATACTGATTAGAGACCTTAGATTGTGAGCCTCAATGGGGACAGTGTTGTATGTAAAGTGCTGTGAAATTAATAGCACTATATGATTAAATAAATGTAATTATAATATATGTATATATATATATATATACACTGTACAGACCATAAGTGTGGACACACCTCATTCGAAGAGTTTTCTTTATTTTCATGACTCTGAAAATTGTAGATTCACATTGAATTAACTCATGTGGAATGAAATACTTAACAAAAAAGTGTGAAACAACTGAAAATATGTCATATTCTACAGTGCTAGCCAAAAGTATTGGCACCCCTGCAATTCTGTCAGATAATACTCAGTTTCGTCTTGAAAATGATTGCAATCACAAATTCTTTGGTATTATTAACTTCATTTATCTTGCTTGCAATGAAAAAACACAAAAGAGAATGAAACAAAAATCAAATCATTGATCATTTCACACAAAACTCCAAAAATGGGCCAGACAAAAGTATTGGCACCCTTAGCCTAATACTTGGTTGCACAACCTTTAGCCAAAATATCTGCTATCAACCGCTTCCGGTAACCATCAATGAGTTTCTTACAATGCTCTGCTGGAATTTTAGACCATTCTTCTTTGGCAAACTGCTCCAGGTCCCTGAGATTTGAAGGGTGCCTTCTCCAAACTGCCATTTTGAGATCTCTCCACAGTTGTTCTATGGGATTCAGGTCTGGACTCATTGCTGGTCACTTTAGTAGTCTCCAGTGCTTTCTATCAAACAATTTTCTAGTGCTTTTTGAAGTGTGTTTTGGGTCATTGTCCTGCTGGAAGACCCATGACCTCTGAGGAAGACCCGGCTTTCTCACACTGGGCCCTACATTATGCTGCAAAATTTGTTGGTAGTCTTTAGACTTCATAATGCCATGCACACAGTCAAGCAGTCCAGTGCCAGAGAAAGCAAAGCAACCCCAAAACATCAGGGAACCTCCGCCATGTTTGACTGTAGGGACCGTGTTCTTTTCTTTGAATGCCTCTTTTTTTTTTTCTGTAAACTCTATGTTGATGGCTTTTCCCAAAAAGCTCTACTTTTGTCTCATCTGACCAGAGAACATTCTTCCAAAACGTTTTAGGCTTTCTCAGGTAAGTTTTGGCAAACTCCAGCCTGGCTTTTTTATGTCTAAGGGTAAGAATTGAGGTCTTCCTGGGTATCCTACCGTACAGTCCCTTTTCATTCAGACGCCGATGGATAGTACGGGATGATACTGTTGTACCATCGGACTGCAGGGCAGCTTGAACTTGTTTGGATGTTAGTCGAGGTTCTTTATCCACCATCCGCACAATCTTGCGTTGAAATCTCTTGTCAATTTTTCTTTTCCTTCCACATCTAGGGAGGTTAGCCACAGTGCCATGGGCTTTAAACTTCTTGATGACACTGCGCACCGTAGACACAGGAACGTTCAGGTCTTTGGAGATGGACTTGTAGCCTTGAGATTGCTCATGCTTCCTCACAATTTGGATTCTCAAGTCCTCAGACAGTTCTTTGGTCTTCTTTCTTTTCTCCATGCGCAATGTGGTACACACAAGGACACAGGACAGAGGTTGAGTCAACTTTAATCCATGTCAACTGGATGCAAGTGTGATTTAGTTTTTGCCAATACCTGTTAGGTACCACAGGTAAGTTACAGGTGCTGTTAATTACACAAATTAGAGAAGCATCACATGATTTTTCAAACAGTGCCAATACTTTTGTCCACCCCTTTTTTATGTTTGGCGTGGAATTTGGCTTTATGACAATTGTTTGTTTTTTGTTTTTTTTTTCATTGAAGACAAATGAAATGAAGTTAATAATACCAAAGCATTTGTGATTTCAATCGTTTTCAAGATGAAACTGAGTATTATCTGACAGAATTGCAGGGGTGCCAATACTTTTGGCCAGCACAGTAGGTTCTTCAAAGTAGCCACCTTTTGCTTTGATTACTGCTTTGCACACTCTTGGCATTCTCTTGATGAGCTTCAAGAGGTAGTCACCGGAAATGGTTTTCACTTCACAGGTGTGCCCTGTCAGGTTTAATAAGTGTGATTTCTTGCCTTATAAATGGGGTTGGGACCATCAGTTGTGTTGTGCAGAAGTCTGGTGGATACACAGCTGATAGTCCTACGGAATAGATTGTTAGAATTTGTATTATGGCAAGAAAAAAGCAGCTAAGTACAGAAAAACGAATGGCCATCATTACTTTAAGAAATGAAGATCAGTCAGTCCGAAAAATTGGGAAAACTTTGAAAGTGTCCCCAAGTGCAGTGGCAAAAAACAAATGCTACAAAGAACTGGCTCACATGAGGACCACCCCAGGAAAGGAAGACCAAGAGTCACCTCTGCTGCTGCGGAGGAGAACTTTATCCGAGTCACCAGCCTCAGAAATCGCAGGTTAACAGCAGCTCAGACTAGAGACCAGGTCAATGCCACACAGAGTTCTAGCAGCAGACACATCTCTAGAACAACTGTTAAGAGGAGACTTTGTGCAGCAGGCCTTCATGGTAAAATAGCTGCTAGGAAACCACTGCTAAGGACAGGCAACAAGCAGAAGATACTTGTTTGGGCTAAAGAACACAAGAAATGGACATTAAACCAGTGGAAATATGTGCTTTGATCTCAGTACAAATTTGAGATCTTTGGATCCAACCACCCTGTCTTTGTGCAACGCAGAAAAGGTGAACGGATGGACTCTACATGCCTAGTTCAAACCGTGAAGCATGGAGGAGGAGGTGTGATGGTGTGGGGGTGCTTTGCTGGTGACACTGTTGGGGATTTATTCAAAATTGAAGGCATACTGAACCAGCATGGCTACTACCGCATCTTACAGCGGCATGCTATTCCATCCGGTTTGCGTTTAGTTGGACTATCATTTATTTTTCAACAGGACAATGACCCCAAACACACCTCCAGGCTGTGTAAGGGCTATTTGACTAAGAAGGAGAGTGATGGAGTGCTACGCTAGATGACCTGGCCTCCACAGTCACCAGACCTGAACCCAATCGAGATGGTTTGGGGTGAGCTGGACCGCAGAGTGAAGGCAAAAGGGACAACAAGTGCTAAGCATCTCTGGAAACTCCTTCAAGACTGTTGGAAGACCATTTCCAGTGACTACCTCTTGAAGCTCATCAAGAGAATGCCAAGAGTGTGAAAAGCAGTAATCAAAGCAAAAGGTGGCTACTTTGAAGAACCTAGAATATAAGACATATTTTCAGTTGTTTCACACTTTTTTGTTAAGTATTTCATTCCACATGTGTTAATTCATAGTTTTGATGCCTTCAATGTGAATCTACAATTTTCAGAGTCATGAAAATAAAGAAAACTCTTTGAATGTTTGAATGAGAAGGTGTGTCCAAACCTTTGGTCTGTACTATATATATATATATATCCATAAATAAATCAGCAGCAGGTCAACAAGCAAACATGCATCTAGCTTAAATGCCTCATTATGACTCATCTTCATCTTACATACCATTGCCCACCCCGATGCTGCTCCTTTGCATCCCTCTGACAAAAATGGTGCCTTGCAATGTCGAATGATGCACAGCGATAACATCAGCCAGCCATATAATTAGTTTATACTTTCATCCAGTTTTCAGGTTCCCTTTAACCACTTTCCGACATCCGCCAAACATTTATAGGGCAAATTGGAAGCGGGTGTATGGCACGGGGTCTCGTCAGCCATGAGTAGAGTGGAGCTCCGCCTGCAACTGTTAAACTGTTAAATAACGGCATGGGGCGTGTTGTTCAATGCACCCACATTGAGTAGCACAAGCAATCAACTGATTGTAATTACAAGTTCCCTAGGAGCACTCAAAAATACAGTAAAAAAATAAAAAAAATGTTTAAAAAAGGCAAACAAAAAAAACATAAATTTGAATCACCTTTGCTTTCTCCACTAACATTAAATGTATATATACACATATATATATATATATATATATATACACACACACTGGAGATCAAAATTAGAGGACAATGTATGATCACTTGCTTTTTTTTCCGAAATAATGTAATCTACATTGATCAACATTTGAAGGCATTTTTTTGTAAGGGGTACACCATGCCACTAGAACAATGTTTTACAAAAGAGAAAGTTTATCAACATAAAACCTTTATTTTGCCCAAAGTGTGGTGATCATAATTAGAGAACAGCAATGACTTTAGCACAGAGAGAGATTTATAACTAAATTTTTTGAAGGTAACAACAGTCACTAATTAGTAGGAAGTGTACAGGTCTTTGCAGAAAACGTTCCCCAAACCATGACACTTCCGCCATAACCTTTAACTGACTTCACAACACACTTTGGGTTCAGTCTTTCCACAGTTTGTCCACAAAGATAATGTTTGCCACCAGACCCAAATAAATTAAACTTGCTTTCATCACTAAAATGAACTGTGAACCACTTCTCTGTCCACACAACATGCTCCTTACCAAAGGTGAATGTAGCCTTTTTTTATTATTTCTGCTCATGAGAGGTTTGGTCACTGCAGAGTGGGCTTTCTGTCCAAATGCTCTTAAACGTTGTGACGCTGTATGACAAGACAGATCCTTATCCTGTTCAATGCTGATCTGGCGAGCAATTCCAGCTTCAGTGTTCAAACAATTACCCATGGAAAGTCTCTATATTATCCTGTCCTCGCCTGCATTTGTTTTTCAAGGGTTACCAGCATTCTTGGGGGTCTTGAAAGAGTTTGTGATGTTGTAAAGGTGCAAAATTCTTGAAATCGTAGATTTGGAACAACCAACTTCTCTTGCTATGGCTGATAGGGTCACCCCTTTGGCTTTCATCTGGACAACCTGCTGCCAGAGGGTTTCAGTCACTTTGGAAGCATGGGGTGAAATATCTCCAGATTACCTAATCAAATTAACAGCTAGAATGCCAAAGGTCTGCAAAGCTGGAATTGCTGCAAAGGAGCATTCTTTGGCGAAAGCAAAGTTTGAAGGAGAAAATTATTATTTCAAGTAAAAATCATTATTTCTAACCTAGTCAATGTCTGGACTGTATTTTCTATTCATTATGCAACTCATTTGATAAATAAAAGTATGATTTTTCATGGAAAAGACAAAATTGTCTGAGTGGCCCCACACTTTTGAACTGTAGTGTATAAGAAAAATGTGGATTTCTCTGGAATAAGACATTGGATCACAGATATCAAGGCATCATTGTATTAAGCTTCCTATAATCTACATGCATATATAGATGGCTTAAGAAGAGGGTTGATCATACTGATAGATTCCCTTTAAGGACTAAAACATCCCAATTCTCCACACTGTGATGGGCGCTAAAAGTAAAATGTTTTACACTGGGCCTGGACTCTTGACTTTGCCTCAATTGCACCCTCTAGATTTCTCATTTGTGCTTGTTCTTTTGCTTTTTGCTCATGGCTCTGAATACTTTCTTGTGCCTGCACATTTGCACTGTCGAGCTGCCATTCATACACTATTCTGATGGCATTGACTTTTACAACGAAAACAGTTGAGCTCATAATTTCATTAAGAATCTGCACCTTAGCTTAGCTAGTACCAAACATGATGTAGACCTAAGGTTTCACTTTTCAAGGTATGCCTACCTAACAGTGCAACTTTATGTGACTCTAAAGATACAGTATGTTATGGTCCATACAGAATTATAATATTAACAATCATGCTTTGGGTACAACAAGTAGGAAAAATATCAGCATTATTTGACAAATCAATGTAATAGAACTACTAGATTTGGAATAACATAATGTAGAAAAAAAACCATTGTGAAAAGGGATTGAAGAGTTCTCGAAAATGTTCCAAGTACAGATCCAACAATTATTTTCATTGTCTAGGGAACTGTGTGTTTGCTGTAGCTGTTGCTCGTCATGGTACTCTGAACATTCGTAACCTAAGAGGGAAACGCTCTTGTCACAATGGAGCCAAATGGACGACTGGATGGAATATACCATTAGGATTCCTTCTCTCTAAGAATCTGTTGTATTGGGATGAAGAACAACCTTTGACGAAAGGTAAGAATACAATTATCTGAATGATCTGTCTGTGTATATATATCTTTAGGTTTTATCACATAGATAATATTTGCATCTTACCTAATCTTAGTTGTCAGCACGTTCTTCAATGCAAGTTGCATTCCTGGAGTCGGAGTCTTTTCTCCAAATCTGTGCGAATTGTGCCAAGGACCAAAGTCTTATGTTCGAGAAAAAAATCACTTCTGTGAAACAAGCAGCAGTGAGCCATTTTCAAACTCTGATGGCGCTTTTAGGTATGTATTAAGTGAATGTTAAAGTTATCGTAGAATCTAATTCTACATCAATGTACAAACAAAAAACTGCATTAACTAAAGCGGGAATGGTTCCATTTTTTGAGATGTGCGTGTAGTGGGTGAGCCTACCCCCTACTAGTACCAGCATAGTTTACCCGGAATTGTAATTATTAAAAATGTTGATTTTTTTTTATTATTGTATGTTGTGTTAGGGCACCCCCTAGTGGCCGGGTGGGACGGCTGTTGCCACCGGGGAAGGAGGAGTCGGCTGGATGTCTAGGGAAGGGCTGTGTGTGTGGAGAGTAGTCGGATCCGGGACAGCAGTGGGTGACCATCGGTGGCAGTGTGTTTGAGCGGAACATCAGGGGACACCGGAGTAACGGAGGAGTACGCAACCTCAAGGTCTGATTCCGCTGGTGTGGGTCCGGTGTGTGCTTGACCTAGGAGTGGGAGCCCGGAGAAGCGGAGTACCCAGGGCATATCCCCACTAGAGGGCGCGTTTGGGCAGGTTGTCCCCAGCTCCACAGAAATTGCCGAATTCTGCTGACCGGATTGTATCTGTGCAAAATAAATGTTATCTTTTATTGGCATCAACTTCTGCCTGAGGACTGTTTGTGCACCTTCCGACGAAGATACTGACCCACATTGTCTCACCAAGTCAGTCCCCAACATTGAAGGAGTGGTGGAGCCAGGGTTGTGCCTTGAAATCACTGAGGTCACGACTACCCAGCCAGAGGCCTCCCTGGCTCATCACTTCATGTGGCGTAGTCGGCAGGATGCGAGTCCCCTGCCAGGGACCCAAGAAACTGGAGATCAGGTCGTGCCTGGGACACAGGATCCCGACTACGAGGGAAGATTTCCAGTCCCCTGGTGGGAAGAGAACACAGTGCCCATAGCGTTGGTCCGGGTACAAGATGGCGGCAAGAGGGCCGTTATCTGTGAAGTGGAAGGAAAGGCGCGAAAAGTTGGCGCCGAAAGAAGAGCCTGGGGCTGGCCGGTACCAAGGAAGAGGTACAGAGTACTCCGCCCAAAGAGGGGAGGCGCCAGTTCCAGGGCATTGAAGAAAAGATACGAAGTGGGCGGTGTTCGGAAGAAAAAGAAGTACCGCCGCGGAGGAGTCAAGAGGATGTATGAGGCTGGGGGAGGATTCTGTTTAAGAGCGGGAAACGAAGGTCCGCCTCCTCTTCCCTCAGTCTCAACTTTGACACAGTCGCCATTGGTCATACAGCCAACAGAGACAGATATGGAGATGTCGGGACAACCGGAAGAGCTTGCTACCACCATGGCTCTGGTCAGTCTAGGCCGAGGGCGGCCTAAGTTTGCGGCTGCAAGTGAAGCCTCCCTTGTGGACCTGCCGATTGGACCGGGAGGTTCCACGCGGCCCGAAAAGGTGTCATGGAAGACTACGTGGGATGCAAAGACCGGAGGCACGATCACGGAGGTCCGGGCAACGTATGCCACGCGCCCCCCTTGGGAGACCCTACAGCCGGGCGCCGTCGCTGCCGCACCAACTGCCTCATATGGAGTGCCGGCCGAAGAGCTAGCTGAGCAGCCGGAGGAGGATCACCTGGGCTTTGTGTGGGATCCGGTCATCGTCCCTTCCCCTGTGCAGCACCCCAGAGCTCCATCCCCGGTACCCGACCCTGTCAGAGAACGCCTGATGGCTGAAACCGTCATCCGGGAAATGCTGTCCGGTCCCGGCAGCGAGGAGCTGGCCCTGCAGTTCACCACCGGAGTGGTGGTGAAATTTAACCAGCAGGAGGGATACGGGTTCATCCGAGAAGTAGAGACCGGGGACGACTACTTCTATAATAGAGTCCATCTGGATGTGGAGGGGCTGCCCAAGCGACTCCATACACTTTGGCCGGGCGAGAAAGTCCAATTCTTGCCGGACGCAGGAAGTCGCGGCCTGTTTGCCGTTGGCGTCTCCCGGATGCCGACCGCCCGGGAAGCGGCCCAGTGGCAACAGGAGCTGGAGTGGGAGGAGCAGCAGGAGCGGCGCCGGAGCCATACAAGACCGGTCCAGCCCGCGCCCTCTCATTCCCGGCGCACCTTGTCTGCTGCCCCGGAAGCATCATCTGGCCCGACCGCTGACCCGGAGAAGGTTCCCCCAGTGGTAACAGTGAGTCAGCATGTGACCAATAAACCGGTCATCGTTCTGGACGCGCCGCCACCCGCGCCACCACCATCCCGGGTAGAGACACCATCACCCCCGCCAGGAGTTGAAGCAGCTGCGTCAGCGGAGCCACCCTTTGCCCCCGTGTCCTTCCGAAGGATACGCCGCCAGCCGGGGCAGTCTCTGGGAGCCTATATACAGGCACAGGCGGAGGAGTGGAAACGGTCCTGGCCTCCAGAGTAAATCTCTTCAGTCAACCTGTTTGAAGTCCGGTAGTGTTGTTTAACCGGCAGAAGTTTTTGTTGCAAGTTCTTATACCTGTTGCGTCTCCGGGCGCCATCGAAAGACCGGGAGCGCTGCTGAGCCTCCGGGCGCCATCTAAGACCGGGAGCGCTGCTGAGCCTCCGGGCGCCATCTAAGACCGGGAGCGCTGCTGAGCCTCCGGGCGCCATCTAAGACCGGGAGCACTGCTGCGTCTCCGGGCGCCACCTAAAGGTCGGGAGCGCCGCTGAACTGGTGCCTCTGCGTTGTGAAGGAGACTAAAGGTTTTTATGTACGTTATGTGTGTTTTAAAGAAGAGCCGTGCCGGGAGGCTCGGATTTTAAGAGGGGAGGCATGTAGTGGGTGAGCCTACCCCCTACTAGTACCAGCATAGTTTACCCGGAATTGTAATTATTAAAAATGTTGATTTTTTTTTATTATTGTATGTTGTGTTAGGGCACCCCCTAGTGGCCGGGTGGGACGGCTGTTGCCACCGGGGAAGGAGGAGTCGGCTGGATGTCTAGGGAAGGGCTGTGTGTGTGGAGAGTAGTCGGATCCGGGACAGCAGTGGGTGACCATCGGTGGCAGTGTGTTTGAGCGGAACATCAGGGGACACCGGAGTAACGGAGGAGTACGCAACCTCAAGGTCTGATTCCGCTGGTGTGGGTCCGGTGTGTGCTTGACCTAGGAGTGGGAGCCCGGAGAAGCGGAGTACCCAGGGCATATCCCCACTAGAGGGCGCGTTTGGGCAGGTTGTCCCCAGCTCCACAGAAATTGCCGAATTCTGCTGACCGGATTGTATCTGTGCAAAATAAATGTTATCTTTTATTGGCATCAACTTCTGCCTGAGGACTGTTTGTGCACCTTCCGACGAAGATACTGACCCACATTGTCTCACCAAGTCAGTCCCCAACATTGAAGGAGTGGTGGAGCCAGGGTTGTGCCTTGAAATCACTGAGGTCACGACTACCCAGCCAGAGGCCTCCCTGGCTCATCACTTCATGCGTATATCCTCATTTAACTTACAAGGATATAATATTGTCAGATCACGCAAAGAAGTGTACAAGGGCAGGAAAAGGGTTAGCTGAGCTTCTCTATTCTAAGCTGTCCCATAGACAATAAATAGAGCAATGGCATGCATATGCTACCATCAATCCATTCTAAGGGGTAATTTCAAACCTCTGTTCTTGGGCACAGTAAAGGCACAGTGGTTAGATTACCAGTGGGCCATATATTACCACCTCTTCTGTGGACAGGTGTTAATTTCCCAAGTTGTGAAAATTATGAATCTGTGTGTTGTTTAGATTAATAATTAATTAGAGATGGTCGTAAAAAATAAAAGATTTTTGTGTAAAATTCTTCCACTGTCAAAGCAAAATTAACATTTTAAAGATTTTTTTAAAGGGAATCTGTTAGTAGGATCAACTCTCCTAAGTCATCTAGAAAGGTCATAGAAACTTGAGTAAAATGATACAGTTTAGGATATTATTCCTGAGAAATCCACATTTATCTTAATGTGGGAAGGAGGAGCTAGAGGCAGAGGGAGGAGCTAAAGGAAGAGCTCCACCTCCTCTTCTGTCTACACAGAATCTCATTAGTAAGATCGCTTCCACGTTTCATTTTTAACTACGTTCAGTGGTCCCGTTGGAGCTTCCATCTGAACACCCCCGCAAAATGGGTTTCAAACGAATGCGCCGACAGGACCATTGACTATAATGGAGCAGACGGAGTCAGCGTGTGCTCTGCTATTCCCTTTTTTGGGGCGTATACACCTTCTGCAGGTGGACACCAAAATGTAGTCTGCTAGAAAGCGTATTCGCCTGAAAATAGTGCAAGACAGAGGACACGCTGACTCCGTCTGCTCCATTATAGTTAATGGCCTCGTCGTCACATGCGTCCGAAAACTGTTTTGTGGGGGTGCTCGTATGGAAGCTCTGACGGCACCACTGAACGTAGGTAAAAACTAAATTTGAAAGCAGACTTACATCTGCCATCTCCTATCTCAGTAATGGGAAACTCTTCACTGAATACAGATTTTACCTCAGAATTGAGAATCGTGTTAATGACTGATCAATTATGGCAGAGAAACAAGCAAATTTCTTTGATGAGATATATTGCAAAGCTTTAAAGCTTCTCATAAAATTTCTCCCTTTTGTGTTTTAATTTATTTCCATTTTAAAAAATATTTGCTTGCTGACTGAATTTAAAGAGGAACAACCACTAGGATTTTCATATATAAACTAAAGCCAGTGCTATACAGGCACTATCATGCTGATTCTATACATACCTTTAGTTGTGAGATCAGGTGTATACTTTCTGAAATATAGGTAAGTAAAGTTTGTGAAATACACTGTTATTTGATGAGGTGCAATGGAATATCTAATAGGTGGGTCAACTTTTGCTAGTGATTCCTGCCCCCGTCTGCTTTAGTTTATATATGAAAATCCTGGTGGTTGGTCCTCTTTAATTACTCTTGTCTACAATCAGAGACAGCAAACTTGTACATGCACAGTCCTGTAAACTAGGCAATGCTCTGTGAGCTAAATATTTTTAGTAAAAGATCAGCAGCAATAATCGCTAGGCTTTTTAATTTATTTAGCACCAATAGGGTGTGTTTCACTTGTGTCAGATTCAGCATGTGACAGATACTCCTACCATCCTATGTACCTCTTCAATTAAAAAGTAGATTCACTGAGGTTCCATCAAAGTCTACATTGTTTTGACGGCAAACATGGAGGCTCCAAATAGGACTCTGAATCACAACATCAACATGGCAAAAGTTCAAGGGGTTCTCCTATTGCTCGAATTAAAACAAAAGATTTGTGAAATGTCTAAGGCTATGTGTCCACGTTGCTTTATACCTGCTTTTTACCTGCTTTTTTGCTGCTTTTTCAACTGCAGCGTTTAATGCCTAAATGGATGTGTTCTGCTTTTCAAGCAAAGTCTATGGGAATTTGGGTTTCTTGTCCGCACTATGCTGTTCAAAATGCTGCCTTTTTGTGGCAGAAATTTGGGCAAAAACTCAGCTTTGCAGTTCAAAACTCAAATGGCAAAAACAATTGACATGTCAATTGTTTTTGCCATTTGAGTTTTGAACTGCAAAGCTGAGTTTTTGCCCAAATTTCTGCCACAAAAAGGCACCTTTTTGAACAGCATAGTGCGGACAAGAAACCCAAATTCCCATAGACTTTGCTTGAAAAGCAGAACACATCCATTTAGGCATTAAACGCTGCAGTTGAAAAAGCAGCAAAAAAGCAGGTAAAAAGCAGGTATAAAGCAACGTGGACACATAGCCTAACACTGTCAGTCCAATCACTATAAAATTTTAAATGTTTACCTTTCTACTCTTGCCTGGCAGCCCCCAGTGTATTGCACTGCCCAGGTGTACCACCTATTTCATCCTATGGCATCCTATATATTGGGGGAGTGTAATAGAAGATAAGTATCTGACCAATATATGGGGCATCAGCAGAAAAGGAATGGCAAAAATCAGCCTTCGTCATGTGACCTGAAACCTACAGTACAATAAATGGAGCTCTCAAAACGCGTCTAAGTTTCAAAATGTCTAATTTTTGTTTCCATCCTACAGGAATGGGTAACAGGTAAATGTCAAAAATAATTGTAAAGTCAGAGAAACAATATCTCAGCATCCAATTAAATTTTTACACATTGGTTACTAATTATCTACTTTCCCCCTCTCTGTAGATGTCTAAAGAATGGTGTAGGAGATGTGGCATTTATGGATCACCTGACTATACTGAATGCAACTGGTAAGCTCTATGCCATAATACAATTACGCAAACATTCCAGCCTACTTCACTAGTCATCAGGTCTATATATTCAGCAACATCTTGCTACTTCTGTTCTCTATCATGTGTGGTCTATTATTATTATTATTATTATTATTATTAATAATAATAATAATATTTATTTATCGAGCGCCATTGATTCCATGGTGCTGTACATGAGAAGGGTTTATTTACAGAATACATATACAAATTACAATAGAGAGACTGGTACAGAGGGAAGAGGACCCTGCCCTTACATTCCATAGGATTTTGGGGAGGAGATGTGATGCCCTGGCAAAACCAGGTAGTCACAGAGGTTGTACTAATCTCTCTGGTACAAAACTCCATCCTCCTTGGCAGTCCAACACAAAACCCACACCCTGATGCACAACACCAGCCAGTAAAGCCTAGTCACCACCATGACAATCGGGACACACCAGTGGACGGGACCAGGCGGATGAGAACGCTCACGTAGGGGTGTAAAGGTTTGAGGTGACAGCGGAGTCAGGGGTTGGGGCCCCTGAACTACCGTACTAGGTGGCAGACGGCAAGCAGGACCACAGGTGACAGAGATCCGGTCGCAGGAGACCTTAAGTGGACCGGGGCAGGGTTGTAGCCCGCTGGTGCCGACAGTGGGAATCCGGTCCGGAGACCATGCACAGGCGAGGTGCCTGTGTGACGCCCTGGAAAAACCAGGTAGTCACAAATAGGCCCCTGCATAACACCTTCCCTCACTAGGAAACACACAGCCAACCAGTAAACTCTAGTCACCCCCCTCAGGGAAAGACAGACACACCAGTGGGCATGACCAGGCGGTTGGGACATGCCCAACCAGGGGCCTAGACAGCCCAGGGCGGGAAAACAGTGGACCGGCTAACCAGGCTGAGGGGCCCGGCCTGCCCCTGCCCGCCACGCTGCCTCCCTCGCCTGCCGCTGACGCCCCACTCGGTCCACTGCCACCAACATTGGCAGCGGTACGCATCCCGTCGGCCCGCGAGGACCAGCCAGAGGAAGCCGTCGGCAGCAAGCCCGTCACCGCCCCAGCACCAACACCGGCTCCACACAAGTCCACCGCCCGAAAAGTGGCTCGTCTAGCCGAAGACCCGACACCGATCCTGGTCCCGAAAGGAGCCATGCCTAAGACGACAACAGCCCCGGCAGTCGGCCCGGCCATGGCGGAGGCAGACCGGAAGCCAGTCCCATAGGTCACGCTGACCGCTCCCAGGTACCCTGCCTCGGCTAAGGCACGGCGGGGATGTAGCTGCCAAGCGGCACAGCAGGCCACGTCACAGCGGGGTCCCCCATTGCAGAAGGTATCGGTCGTGGCAGGCACGGAGGGACTCCGGCTGGGTCCATCCCCCGCACAAATTGACCCGGAGCAACCAATAGAAGCTCCGTACTGGGAGCGGCAGCGGCGGCAGCTGGGAAGGGAAATCGCCGCCAGGGAGAAACGGAAGGCGGAGGTCCTGTCCCGGACCTATAATGAAAAGGACAACCTACGTAACACTACCTTCCGTGTGCGGGGCCAGGTCTACCAGGGCCAGGTCCGGCATTTTAACCCCCAAAAAGGATGGGGGTTTATCTACGAGCCGGGCATGGAAGCAGAGATATTTGTATCCCGGAGGGATGTCTACCCACACCTGCCCGTCGGCCATCCCCACTGAGACCTGGAGCCCGGGGAGTTGGTGGTCTACACCTGGCACTGTGGGGAACCGGAGCCCAGCACCACGTCCACCCCTCTCTGCCACTCTCCAACCCTGATGAAGATGAGGAGTATTAGGTAGAAGATCCCGGCTACCCACAGTTCAGTTCCCCGTTGGGACAGTGTGCCTTTGATGTTTCCCATTGCAGTTGAAAGTTAAAACCAAAGACAAATGGCTGAGAACTTGCAGGCCAGCCCATAAACTTTTGAGCCTTGTAAATAGCCCCCAGACCATCCTTTTCACCAAACCGCAGTCTCTGGAGAGGCTGATTAGAGGCCGGGCCTGCGGTAGAGTAGGCCGAGGCCCTGTCACCAACGAGACTGGTGACTACACTCTGGGTCAGGGGTCCCCTGGACGTGGGGCCCTTGAAAGGACTGCCAGGTAAGGAACTTTTTACCCGGCCCGTTTGGGCAACACCCAGACCTAGCCTGGACTTCGGCAAGGGGTGCTAACCTGTGTTTTAGTGGTGGAACCAGGGCTAGGTTGTTTTGGGTGGGTGAAGTGGAAAGGACCCGGTCCGTCCCGCCCCGGTGCAACATTTAAGTAACCTGCCTCCCGTAAGGGAAGAAAAACAAAATATTCTTGAAAATGTAAATATGTTATTATGTTTGTAAAATGTTTTATTCTTTTATCTTCTTGCAGTAAAAATAAACCGGTGGTGGTCGAACAGCCCGAGGATGGTCTGTGTTTAACCAAGGGGGAGTGTGACGCCCTGGCAAAACCAGGTAGTCACAAATAGGCCCCTGCATAACACCTTCCCTCACTAGGAAACACACAGCCAACCAGTAAACTCTAGTCACCCCCCTCAGGGAAAGACAGACACACCAGTGGGCGTGACCAGGTTATTGGGACACACCCACCCAGGGGTCTAGAAAGCCTGGGGCGGGAAAGCAGTTCAGTGCAGTTCTGTCTAGAGTTCAGTTTGGAGAGGAGTGTGGGCTGGAGCTAGGGGTAGCTCCAGCAGTAAAGTCCAAGTTGAACGGTACCAGGGTAGGAGCCCTGGTGCCACTGGCTAGGAGGCAGACGGTGGTCTCTGTCAGCAGGAGATGGGAAGATGGCTCAGCAGAACCGAGGTGGACCGGGGCAGGGTTGTAGCCCGCTGCTACCGACACGGGGAACCGACCCGGAAACCGTAGCACAAAGGGGGATACTCGGACCCTGAAGCCAGGAACCAGAAACAAGTGGAACTGGTTAATTAAGCTAGGAAGTCTAATTCACACAAAAAGGTGCAGGAAAAGGATAGAGACCACCAGCCGGGTGGGGGATCGAGAACGCAACCGGCCGCGGCACCGGCCACCACCACCTTGGTTTACCAGAGACTTGTGTGTTTTACTAACTGTGAGTACACCAGCACCTCCTGTGGTCGCCATCCCCTGCACGCACCAACCGGGGCCACCATCCCTACCCACGGAGGGGTTAACGTCTTGCTGCGCAACATCTCCCCCGGGTGCCCCGTAACAGCAGCGGTAGTGTCCCACCTCACCACACACCGTGGGTGGGGTCACAAACCTATTACGGCCTAGCCCGTACATCTACGTCTCCCATTTTATTCGGCATGTCCGCGAGACCCCCGGGTCCGGAGACCCTCGAGCCACCACCCCTGAAGGTTCGGATCCGAGCAGCGTCGGCTGCTGGCACGGGGGCGACACACCTGGACCCTAGGGTGAGGAAGGTTGCAAGCCCCTTGTCAATTGACCAGCCAGGGACAAGGTTTCAGGCCTTGTTCCACAGTAAGCCCAGAGAGCAAAACGGAAGCCCAACGCGGGGGATAGGGTGTCCTCCAGAACCAACAGAGATCCCAAGGGTCAGATTTCGCGGGCCACAGCTCCCAACATACACAGCACCGGGAGTGGACTTCCCCGTTCCAAGTGGAGTTGTCCCATTGAAGACACAAACACTGAGTGCAGGAGGAAGGGACCCCTGTTTGCTACACCCGGGTGTGGGACCCGAATACACCTGCTGGAGACAACCGGTCACTGGTAATTTGGTTTACCACTGGACTTTGTGTGCAAGTCTTTGGAACTGTGAGTACACCATCCATCCCCGGTCCAACCCTGCATGTCATTCTCCGCAGTCACCACTCCCGTACACCGTGGGCCCCGGGACTACACCTCCCCTACCCGTGGAGGGGATTCCATCCTGCTGCCCCACTCCATCAGCCCCGGGCATCCCATCACCAGGCAGCGGCGGTGCTACTAACTCTCACTGCAACCCACGGGTGACGTCACTGTCAAACTATTCCCCTGTAAATACCCCCCATTCCTATGGTTGTGAGTACGGACGGCCACACGAGCCTGGGTCCGGCTACCACTCAAGCCGCAGTAACGAACCCGTATCCAAGCAGCCCCTGCAGCAACCCGGCCCCCGTCCGCAACAGAGACAGTAGGTGGGGTGTAGGTCGGGTGTCAGTTCCAGCACGATGGTGAGGCGGTGGTGACGCAGTGGAGTCTATGATGCAGCAGTGTGAACCTCATGGTCACTGCAAATAAGGAACCTATCAGAGCATTCAGGAGGGGAGATGTCAATGGACAACACACAATATTTTATTGAAATGTATTCTATTTTTATTAGAATAAAATAGATCTATGGGGAAGCTGCTAGGGATAGCCTGCTTTGTAATTAGCCATAAAGTTGCTTTAGAGACAGGGCCATGAATGAGGAGAGAGAAGCTGAAATCCAGAGGGGTCTCTACTTGCTTTCTTAAGGGGAGGAAGAGCAGCTCACCTATAAGAGGAGAGACATTGCACTTACAGAGTAGGAAAGGGAGGTAAAAAAAGAGGGGAGCATTGCTGCCTGTGTCTGAGGTTGAAAGCGAGCAGTGCCGTAGTAGAGGGGAAACTTTGCAGCCTATGCCTACTGAGAAGGGTGCATTCTCTGACTAGGTGAAGATTTGGCTGGAAGAGGGCCAAATAGTTCCATGTTAGAGGAGACAAGGGGAAAGACCTAGAAAAGAAGAATTGTACCACTACAGATCGGTCTAGAGTTGAGTGCCTCACATGAAGAGTGAGTGTGGATAATAAGGAAAGAGGCTGCATGTAAGGCCCCCTTCACATGTCTGTGAAACACACACGTTTTGCACAGACCATGTTGAAGGTGCATATGGCCATCCATGTGCCAAAATTTGGTACACATGTTCTCTGTGTGCTATCCATGATAGCACACACAGAGCAGGAACTTTTTACTCACCTGTCCCCAGCACTGCTGCTTCTGGGTCCGCGGTGCAGTGAATGTGCATGAGCTTAATGAGTGAGCCCAGAAGCAAGTGACAGCAGCGTCGAAGACAGCAGCGCTGGAGCCAGGTGAGTATAGAGAATAATTTTATGTCAAAGACACGTGTTTTCTCCGGTACGTGTCACACTGATGTCACACGGATCACATGAGTGTGGGGGCCGTGTGATATCAGTGCTGCCAGAGAAAAACGGACTTGTCTCCATACGGAACACATGGACAAGCGTCTGTGAAAAAATGTGTGAGCAGACCCATTGATTTTAATGGGTCTGCGTATGTCCATGTCTCCGGTATGTATAACGGAAGTCATACGTGCCGGAATTACGGACGTGTGAAGGGGGCCTAAAAATGTGCAGAATGACAGATATTATTGTCAATGTCAATACAATGACAGGCACTATTGGCAACAGGAGTGTAATAACTGCTGTGACCTTTAGTAGTGGAGCTTTATGTGCAGATAACACTAAGGAACAGAAGAGCTGAATAGACCATCATACTCCTTGTAGTAGCAGAGATTTACCTGTTCATGGCACTCAGGAGCAGATGAGTAGTCAAGCATCTGATGGCATCCGAATCAAGTGTGAAGTGTAGCTAGACTCCTGGAAAACACATGGTAGCAGCATGCAATTGCTTCCTGAATACTTAGGAGTTATACAGCTACCTGAGCCTGTGGCACCCCAGTGGTCCGGTTGCCACAGTAGCGTAGCCCTCCTCATAGGGGGGGTGATACTATGCCTGGAAGCAAAAGAGGGGTTCCCCATGCTAGGTAGCACCAGCATTCAACACTTTCCTAACTCCAGACCAGATGGGGGCGCTCTAAAACCCAGTTCATGGGGAGCTTCCCTATTCATTCTGTCCTGGGGTAGGGGTTAGAAGACACACGAAAGTGAAACTGGTCAGAACAAGTCAGGAGTGGAAAGAATACAGTCTCTGAGATGGGAGCTGCGAAAAAGCTCCCTCAGGGCCGAGCACAGAGGACAGGACCGCAGAGTCCTAGGCTGTGTGGGTACTAAAGTCCCATCAGCTGAATATGGAGGGCAGGAGACTGCAGGTCTTCTGGCCCACAGAGCGCCAGGGGCACAGCAGCATAGTAGAGCCAGGAGCCGTGACCGGAGGAGCGGCACCAGTAAAAAGCTTGCGCTGCCTCCCATACGGTCGAGAACCAGTACCGACACAAGGAAGAAGGCCGCAGCGCAGCTTCAAGCCGCAGGTACCCACACATTACAGCACAAGAAAGAAGGCCTCTGAGCCCACCTGGCTTGGTGGATCCCCTAAATTGCATCCAGGCTGACCAGACCTCCGTTACCAGCTGGACCAGTCTTCTGAGTCTGTATCATCTTCTACCGAGTAAAAGGTAAAGAAACTATTGCCCCTGTGTTGTCCAGTTATTACCAGCATCCTCGGTCCCGCATCCCAACATTAAGTCCCTCCATCATTTGTAAAGACTACTACTCCCAACAGCCCTGGGGCCCAGCTCTACCTGTGGAGAGCTATACCAACTCAGCTGCATCACCACCGACCCCAAGGGAACTGAATAGCAGTGGCGGCACATATCTGGCCGCATACCACAGCTGGCGTCACAACATCTCCCATGTAAATATTCCCCCATCATCTTAAAACGATACCGCCGGGGTCACGGAAGCAGGCCCTGCCGCCGTGATCCTCCCAAACATAACTGCGGCCCGGTAACGAGTGCCTAGAGGCCCCAGTGGGCGTGTCAAGCCGACCTTGAAAGGCCTTGAATGATGACATCAGAGGTGCATGCTGGGTTACAATAGTAACCAAACATGCACTAGCACAGAGGGAAACTACCACCATGGAAGGAGAAAGCAAAGCCTGGCCCTGGAGATGGGACAGCTGAGTAATACTTATATCACAGTTATCATTTATTGTATGTATATCCTGATAATAAACATAGAACACCAGAAAAATATATTATGCAATTACTATAGATATATGGTAATCTCATCATTTGCATTTTTACATTTTTTTTCTTAGACGCAGAAATAGATCAGTTTGAACTCTTATGTCCAGATGGATCCACCGCTAGTCTAAAATCCTACAGGACCTGCAATTTGGGTCAGGGTCCTGGCAAAGCAATTATCACCAGAACTCATATGAAAAGAATAACTAAGAGATTTCTTACTGTGATCCAGGTAAACTTCCACCATATGGTCAAGAGACAACTATTTCCAATTGTAAATTGTTTCCCGTTCATACTAGAAGCAAAGTAATTTTAAAATGTTTATAAAGTAAAAAAAACAAACAGATTAAGTCAGCTCACGCATCCATGGAACCGTGCAACGAATTCACTTAGTGTAGACTGAGGAAATACTATATATAGGAAGAAGGGTCTTAATCCGGCATCCAGGAGCCATAAAAATAGAAATTTTATTAAAGTATCTTTTCATTCCATATTAACTGGCAAACAATACAATTGGCAAGGTATCAAACTTCACACAACCGCGTTTAAGACTATCTGTCCTTATTCATTGTAACTTTCCCCCAACCGTATTTTCCCCGAGAATAAGCCCTACCCCAAAAATAAGCCCTAGCTCATTTTCTGGGACAAAAAATAACATAAGACAGTGTTTTATTTTTGGGGAAGCATGGTAATAATAACAACAATAATATTATATAATGTTATTATATGTTATTATAAATATATGCATACATATATATTTATATATATACGGTATATATATATATATACAGTACAGACCAAAAGTTTGGACACGCCTTCTCATTCAAAGCGTTTTCTTTATTTTGATGACTCTGAAAATTGTAGATTCACATTGAAGGCATCAAAACTATGAATTAAAACATGTGGAATGAAATACTTAAAAAAGTGTGAAATAACTGAAACTATGTCTTATATTCTAGGTTCTTCAAAGTAGCCACCTTTTGCTTTCATTACTACTTTGCACACTCTTGGCATTCTCTTGATGAGCTTCAAGAGGTAGTCACTGGAAATGGTCTTCCAACAGTCTTGAAGGAGTTCCCAGAGATGCTTAGCACTTGTTGGCTCTTTTGCCTTCACTCTGCGGTCCTGCTGACGCCAAACCATCTCGATTGGGTTCATGTCTGGTGACTGTGGAGGATAGGTCATCTGGCGTAGCACCCCATCACTCTCCTTCTTAGTCAAATAGCCCTTACACAGCCTGGAGGTGTGTTTGGGGTCATTGTCCTGTTGAAAAATAAATGATGGTCCAACTAAACGCAAACCGGACGGAATAGCATGTCGCTGCAATATGCTGTGGTAGCCATGCTGGTTTAGTATGCCTTCAATATTGAATAAATCCCCAACAGTGTCACCAGAAAAGCACCCCCACACAATCACACCTCCTCCTCCATGCTTCACGGTGGGAACCAGCCATGTAGAGTTCATCCGTTCACCTTTTCTACAAAGACACAGTGGTTGGATCCAAAGATCTCAAATTTGGACTGATCAGGCCAAAGCACAGATTTCCACTGGTCTGATGTCCATTCCTTGTGTTCTTTAGCCCAAACAAGTCTCTTCTGCTTGTTGCCTGTCCTTAGCAGTGGTTTCCTAGCAGCTATTTTACCATGAAGGCCTGCTGCACAAAGTCTCCTCCTAACAGCTGTTCTACAGTTGAGAATGTGTGTCCAAACTTTTGGTCTGTTTTATATATATATATATATATATATATATATATATATTTGAAAAAAAACAAGGAGAAAATTGTAGAAAAAATACCCTGACTATAAATAAATAAATTGCAAGTGCTTAATAAACAGGGTGCTTAGTATATACATTTTTGCAAAAAGGTACGTGACGAGGTGAGACAGCTTCTTACCTTTTTGCAAAAATGTATATACTAAGTACCCTGTTTATTAAGCACTTGCAATTTATTTATTTATAGTCAGGGTATTTTTTCTACAATTTTCTCCTTGGTTTTTTTCTAGTCTTGAGGCTGCAATTCACATGCTTGTAATGTTGCATGTTTATTGAACAATTGTCACAGCTCAGTTTTTTGGTGTTTTATATATATATATATTTGTAGCGGTGTGAAAAGGTGTTTGCCCTTTCCTGATTTCTTATTCTTTTCCATGTTTGTCACACTTAAATCTTTCAGATCGTCAAACAAATTTAAATATTAAACAAAGGTAACACAAGTTTAAACGTTTTTGTTGCAAAGTTATTGGTGGTTAAAAAAAAAGATAACCACCAATAACTTTGCAACAAATCGTTTAACCAACAGTCTAAATCTTCAATGGGTCTATACTTTGATATTTATGGAATTTGATTGGACTTTGGACTGTTAAAAACTAAAGTTTATTCAAAAGTTTTTCACAAAAATGTTTTCAAATATTTTTTAGAAAAAGTTTTTTTTTTTTTTTTTAAAAAAATGTTTTTAGCTCTTCAGGCATGCCTGCGAGTGTGTGAAAAACCTTAAACAAACACACCTATATGTACATATACTTTTTATTGTGAATTATAGTTGATAGCAGCCGGCTGGGGCTCCAAGGGTATTCTATTGGTTTTAAAAAAAACTGTACTGCTGATAAATGTGCTAATTTATTCAAATTTATTGGTTTTATGACTGTCCATCAGAGGTAAATAAAAATTAAAAATTTAAAATCTTTCCTTCGGTCTAGTATTTCTACTATTACCTTCCTAACTATTAATATTAATAACCTAAGGTAACACAGATTTTTATAAAATTTTCTTAAATTTAAAATTTTCATTATATATGTATAGTAGTTTTGTATCTTGATTGATCTTTTACAAATGTGATGATACCAAATATTTTTAATTTATTTATTTCTTTATTTTTTTAAAATGGTAAAGGTGATTTTAATTTTTTGATATTTATGGGAAAAAAGCACTTTTTTTACTTTACAACCTTGGTAGGGGATCAAATACTTATTTCTCTCTCCAAAATGCAAATAAATTTATATAATTTACACAATGTGATTTTCTATATTCTATTTTGGATATTCTATCTCTCATTGTTAAAATTAACCTACCCTTAAAATTATAGTGTTCATGTCTTTGTCAGTGGGCAGACTCACAAAATCAGCAAGGGATCAAATACTTATTTCCCCCACTGTATAATGGCCTGCATTTCTCAAGTTTATTGAGATCAGTTCACTCAGATGGTAATATACATAGACATAGGTGTAGTATATATTTTGTCTATATATTCATAAAAGAAAATAATAATATTTCTAGAATTATCAATTTAAGTGAAATCAATCTTTTACTCTGCACAGAATTTTTTTGGTAGAAGTGGAAAACACAAGAGCCGTTTGTCTCTCTTTACATCGGAAAATTTCGGGGGGCAAAATCTTCTATTTCATGATACTACACAAAAGCTGCTGGTTTTAACAGATGATGCAGATATGACAGACATTTTGGGTCTGGACTATGTGGCACTCCTCAAGGAACTGGGACATGAAGGTAAGATCACAGGCACAAGTGCCCACTAATCTAGTAAACTTCACAATAAAAGTCATAATATCTACAGCTTTGCTAATAATTAGATATGCCAAGTCAAAGGGCAATATTCATGTATCCATTATAGTTGACATCCACACAATAATACGGCTAGTAAGGATAGCTGTATAAAGTAAATGCACAAATGGTAAAAAGGGAACATAAAAAATTGATTTGTTGTCATTGGAAATTGACTGTTCATGCATAAAAAATCGTGTTTACATTTTCGAAATACAATGGAAATCTAAGGCTAAAGGGTGCTTTACATGCTGCGACATCGCTAGTGATTGCTAGCGATGTCGTGCGCGACAGCAGCCGCCCCCGTCGCTCGTGCGACATTTGGTAATCGCTGCCGTAGCGAACATTATCGCTAAGGCAGCGTCACACGCACATACCTTGTCAGCGACGTTGCTGTGACCGCCGAACAATCCCTCTTTCAAGGAGGAGGTGCGTTCGGCGTCATAGCGACGTCACAGCTGGCCAATAGCAAAGGAGGGGAGGAGATGAGCGGGCAGAATATCCCGCCCACCTCCTTCCTTCCTCATTGCCGGTGGACGCAGGTAAGGAGATGTTCGTCGTTCCTGTGGTGTCACACATAGCGATGTGTGCTGCCGCAGGAACGACGAACAACATCGTACCTGCAGCAGCAACGATATTAAGGAAATGAACGACGTGTTAATGAGCAACGATTTTTCACGTTTTTGCGCTTGTTGATCGTTGCTCATTGGTGTCACACGCTGCGATGTCGCTAACGGCGCTGGATGTGCGTCACTAACGAAGTAACCCAGACGATATATCGTTAGCGATGTCACAGCGTATAACGCACCCTTAAGTGTGTGGTATACACTTAATTCAAGGGAGAGATCAAAGAAAAAGCCTAATCACGATGCAGAAATGCACCAGGGTTGCATAGAATTGTAGTAGCTGGCACTGGAGCCAAGGTCACAAATGACCTTGGAGATATTACACAGGTCAAATAGGTCATCTGATGAACAGCTACTCTGATTGGCCGGTCTTCTGGGTCTACTAATTGACCAGAACAGTTATCAGTAATCTTGGCTGCCCAGGGTGTGATGGTCTGGCCTGGGACGGGTAGAGATGAGTTTGTGACTCCAAAGGTTTATCATCGTGAGGTTATTTAGGTAGATATTGTGATAATAAAATACATAGTCTTAATTAGCCCACTTTTAATAAAGAATACTTGGAAAATTTGGAAATACTTTCCATGCTGGACCATAACTGTACATATCTCTATGTCAGGTATCTCTCTGGATCACAGTGTTATCCGCTGGTGTTGTATTAGTTCTGCCGAGCTGAGGAAGTGTGAAGACTGGGCACTTAGCGTGAGATCGGATCCTTTGGTCTGTGTCCAAGCAACATCTCTAACTGGATGCATTGAGATGATCAAGGTATATATGCTGAATGCACAAAGTGACTCTCCAGCCCTGTTAGTGTACCAGCCATACACACAATTACTTCATAAATTAGATGACCCAGCATACATCGCATACGTTAGAGTACCCAGTTTATTTACTGTTATGTCGGCTAAAGCTATTAACCCTGTATCTGCATGGTTATTAGCATTAGGAGGAATAAAGTTCATTTTCTCCTGGGTGCTGCACTTTCAGATCAGCGGCCACGCATCTTCCTAACACTATTAGGGCTCATGCGCACGTAACTGCTGAATATTCTGCAGCGATTTGACAGCACATGTGCGTGTCAAATCGCTGGAGAGACACTGCATAATGGATGCATTTTTTTTTGTACAAAAAAAGCCGATTTCATGCGCTCTGGATGCTGCCCCCACCATAGACTGAGTGGGAGCTGCATCAATAGCGCACAAATTAATTGACATGCTCATTTTATGAACGCATGGATTTGGGTCAAAATTTTAGCACCCAATTCGCTGTGTTCAAAAAAGCAACGTGCGCACGTATCATGCACAATCTACATAGATTGTTCTGTAGTTTCTAGTGTGCTTTAGGCTGATTAAATTATATAATTAATCTTGGGCTGTTCTGTTATCTCGATCTTGAATCCCACGTCTGTGTGTTCGGCTAATAGTTACCGTAAATCGGTTGGTGGCAGCGAATTGTGCCAAGGATTATTGTGGGGAGGCCAGTGAGATTCGGGGAGATTTTATATATTCCGCCCGCGGAGGTCGGGGGAATATATACCTTACTCTCACCGGGGACCCTTCAATAATCGGCATAAGTAGTATAGCGGCCTCCTTGCTTATGGTCGGGCAATTCCATAATTGGCCTGACTATAAGAGGGGCGCTAGAGAGCGCGTCACGTGCTCTGTCTGTCGGTCGGGAGGTATAAAGGAGGGGTGACCCCCACTTGTTACCCCCCGATTGTGACGTACTGGTAGCCAGCGCGGGGGATTTCTGAGTGACCCCCCCGGTGGTTTGTGACACAACATAGCTCCACATCAAACTCCATGGCACCCAAAGGCATCTCAAGGCTCGGGCCCACTGGTCCAGGAAACCATTATCCAGCCCCATTTCCGTGAGATGGCTGGATTGTCATTGTAAATAAGCACTTGAACCTTGCCTCTCCCCCCATCTCATTGTAGATTGTAAGCTCTCACGAGCAGGGTTGTATTTTTTCCCCTCTAAATATTGTATTTCTATAACTGTTACTTGTATGTATATGATCCTCCTGAATTGTAAAGCGCTACGGAATATGTTGGCGCTATAGAAATAAAGATTATTATTATTATTATTATTATTCTGGGGACGCAGGACGCATGCATTTAACCTGCAGTGCTATACGCAACGTAAATGCATGCAATTACGCAACGTGTGCACGAGCCCTAAACCTACAGATTAGCCGTATAGCTGCAGATTAAGTGTTAGGCTAAGGGGTGCTTCACACATAGCGAGATCGCTACCGAAATCGCTGCTACGTCACGGTTTTGGTGACGCAACAGTGACCTCATTAGCGATCTCGCTGTGTGCGACACTGAGCAGCGATCTGGCCCCTGCTGTGAGATCGCTGCTCGTTACACACAGCCCTGGTTCGTTTTCTTCAAAGGCGCTCTCCCGCTGTGACGCACACATCGCTGTGTGTGACAGTGACAGAGCGACGAAATGAAGCGAGCAGGGAGCAGGAGCCGGCATCTGGCAGCTGCGGTAAGCTGTAACCAAGATAAACATCGGGTAACCAAGGGAAGCCCTTCCATGGTTACCCGATATTTACCTTCGTTACCAGCCTCCGCCGCTCTCGCTGCCAGCGCCGGCTCCCAGCTCTCTGCACATGTAGCTGCAGTACACATCGGGTTAATTAACCCAATGTGTACTGTAGCTAGGAGAGCAAGGAGCCAGCGCTAAGCAGTGTGCGCGGCTCCCTGCTCTCTGCACATGTAGCTGCAGTACACATCGGGTTAATTAACCCGATGTGTACTGTAGCTAGGAGAGCAAGGAGCCAGTGCTAAGCAGTGTGCGCGGCTCCCTGCTCTCTGCACATGTAGCGACGTTATGATCACTGCTGCGTCGCTGTGTTTGACAGCTAAGCAGCGATCATAACAGCGACTTACAAGGTCGCTGTTACGTCACAGAAAATGGCGATGTAACAGCGACGTCGTTGTCGCTGTCGCTATGTGTGAACCCAGCCTAAGTTCACATGACCAGTAATCATCCATTAGAACAGATCCAGTAAGCAAAGAAACCGATTCATTTCAAATGGAAGAAAAACAGATGATTCATTTTCCATAGACTTCAATGTTAAAAAATGGATCCAGTTTCAGTACGTTTTTGGGGGGGGTTCTTTTGCTAGACAAAAAAAATGTACCTCATGACTTTTTTTGTCCTACTAATATAACTGAATTCGTTTCAAACACATGATTACTGAACATGTGAACTCAGCCTTATCTGACATGATAGGTGCTCTTTAAGAATATCCAGGCACTGTTAACATGCAATATCGGAAAATATCGACATTTGTTTTGATAGTTATAGACTGCTAATGCGGTCAAAGGTTGTTGATCAAGTGGTGACAACTTTAATGCCTGTCCACTCCGTAGACATACTGCATACTATATGTCAATTTAATCAGAAACAGAAGATCACTGTTTGCCAACACAATTTGTGCCACTTATGTCCTAAAGGATTACATATAAGATGTGCGCTCCATTTGTCAAAACATTTAGACCAGACATGTTAGTCGATACACAGTAATGCGGGCGTCACACGATACGATCTATCGTGCGATCGTACCTCCCCCCGTCGTTTGTGTTGTGCGTCACGAGCAAATCGCTGCCTTTAACGCACAAAGTCGTTAAACCCCCGTCACATGTGCTTACCTGCTGAGTGACGTCGCTGTGGGCGGCGAACATCCACTTCCTGAATGGGGAGGGACGTTCGGCGTCACAGCGACGTCACACAGCCGCCGGCCAATAGAAGCAGAGGGGCGGAGATGAGCGGGATACACGATTTGTAACCGATTTGCGATCATTCTGAGACGCTCGTAGGTGTCACACGAAACGACGTCGCAAACGATGCCGGTTGTGCGTCACGAAAACCATGACCCCGACAACATATCGCACGATAGATCGTCTCGTGTGACGCCCGCATAAGAGTTGTACGTAGAAATCACCAGGCCCCATAGCAAAAGTTCTAAAAATGCCTTCTCAATCAAAATAAAACAAAATTCTATACATTCGGCATAGTCATAATATCACTCAAATTTAATAAACAAGCAGAAGAACATGTACTGCAGTATGTACACAATGATTATATCCCTATTGAAGCGCCTTAGTGTTCTCACACATGATACCTCCTTCATGGTCAGTGCAGAAAATGGTTGTCCTAAAAATGCTCCCACACAGACACAGCAAGTTTTGAGTCCCCCACAGTGAATTAACCCCATCCCTGCAGTTTCACTCCACTTGTATAGTATGATGCCACCACAGAGCCTCCAATAATGTAAGATGTCCCCACAGTGGTACCGAAAAGTTTAAAACTACCACAGAATAATGTCCCTAAAGTGCCACCCTACAGTATGATGTCCCCATAGTTGCACTTACATTGTATCATGGCCCACACTAAGTATGATACCCCCAGTACTCTCTCATTATGATACCTTTATAGCCCCTAATCAGTCTGATGGTCACCAAAGTTCCCTCTCAGTATTGTAGCACCCCATAGACCCTCACAGTATAGCCTCCACAGTTTCCAACTCAGTATGACTCCCACAGCTCACCCTTCAATCAGTATGATGTCCCTCATACTTCCCACTCAGTATTATTCCCACAGCCCACCCTCCACAAGTATGATGTCCCACAGAGCTCACAGCTCAACTCTCCCTCACTATGATGTCCCCACCCCAACTCAGTATGATAGCCCACACAGCCCCGCACTTAGTATGATGTCCCCAAAGCCAACCACCATAGCTACCCTTTTAGTATGAGGATCCCTACAGACCCCATCTTGGTATGATGGCTCTTACATCTCCCAACTCAGTATGATGGTCTCAACAGCACCTCACTCAGTATGATGGCCTTCACAAACCCCACTCAGTATAATATATGCACAGCCCATCTCACCACTTAGTATGATGGCCCCTATACCCGCCCACTCAATTTGATGCCACCAGAGCCATACAGTTTGAGGATTCCCACAACCTCCCACTCAATATGATGACCCACATCCCACACCCCACTCAGCATGATGGCCCCCACTGCCTCCCTGTCAGTATGATTGTGCCCTACAACCTTCCACTCTGTATGATGTCCCCACGGCCGACCCTCACTTATTATAATAGTCCCAACAACTACTGATATTTAAAAAAAAAAAAAAAAAAAAAAATATATATATATATATATATATATATAACACTAGTCAACTCACCCCATTTCCCTGGCACACTTGGATCTGTGCAGTGTGAGTTCCGAAGCCAGGCGCGCCTGCAGTGTGCTGAGTGTCAGATTAACAGGCGCTGGCTGGATGGTAGATCAGGGAGCCATTCTCCATGATCCACCTTTCTATTCAACGGTAACTGTGTGCTGAATTTGTAATGATGGGCAGGGTGGGGGAGGTGTTGAACAGCACCAGGCCCCATAATGATCTCATGGTCTGTCTTTATGGACGGTACGCCCTTGCACAGTAAGTTAAATAATTCACCCTCTAAGTTTGGGCACAAAACTCTGTGTGGGGTAGTTTCCATGTGCTCGTTTTTGGGTTTACCAGTTAGAAGATAAAAGATAACAGGACGGCAAAAAGTTTACACGGCCACGCTTACCCAATGATGATCTTGGGGCTAGTGGTGTATACAATATCTGATTATAAAGAACGCATTTTCAAATCCAGATGGAATTATTAATCATTACAAAACAGGAAGTAAGGAGTATGATTGTGAATGTTAAAATCCAAACATTTATTGAAGCATCTCACCCGTGGTCTATTAGTGAGGCACCACAGGTAGGAGATTATTGGTTAATTCCTCCAAAATTGGTGGGATGCCCTGGCACAAAGCTTATGTTTACAGTCAACTTTACTGATTGCAAAAATCTGGTGACAGATCCTATTTAAAGCATGTTGCTTGAAAAAACTATAAAGAAAGTTTATAAATCTGTAAGAAACAGTTTGCTGATCTCTAAGGAGCTGACTACTGGGACCTTAAAATTCCTGTTAAGGGGCACTGAGAAGACTTAGAACGGAACAGTTGTATGCATGTGCTAATCATTGTTTTTGAGACTGCCTTGGGTAGCTGGACTCCACTCCATTTTAATGGCGCATTTCAGAGTCCCTTTCTCAGTTTTGTTGGGAGGATCCAGTGGTCAGCCTCCAGCGGGCAGCAAGTTAGGTGATAGCTTGCTGAGTTAGGACTCCCACAACTAAAACCTTTTCAGAAGGTACATGGACTTTCATTGTATTGTTTCAAGCATTATAAAAGCATTGAGGAGGACCTTGTCACCAGATTTTTGCAATATAAACTAGATAACATAGTAAATTGATCCCCCAGTCTTATCAGGACTAAAGGCCCAGTCACACACAGAGATAAATCTTTGGCAGATCTGTGGTTGCAGTGAAATCATGGACATATTGTTCCATTTGTACACAGCCACAAACCTGGCACTGATTGTCCACAATTTCACTGCAACCACAGATCTACCACAGATCTACCACAGATCTACCACAGATCTACCACAGATCTACCACAGATCTACCACAGATCTACCACAGATCTACCACAGATCTACCACAGATTTATCTCTGTGCGTGACAGGGCCTTCAGAGATTTATGTATTGTTTGTTTTGTGCTCTTCGGTTTATATAGTGATTTTTGGGGGAAGACCCTCAAAATAAAAATGCTTATTCTGTGTTTTTTTCTTATTAGAGTAATGAGGCAGATGCTGTTACATTAGATGCCACTCATGCATACATTGCTGGAAGGTGTGGACTACAACCAGCTGCAGTGGAGTACTGGGGTGAGAATAATGCATTATATACTACACACCTACAAGCCATGGAGGTCAGCGCTATCCTTACCTTACTATATAATGTTTCTCATGGTATACAGTTTAAAAGGCGCTAAATTTAACATACTGTATAGTCCATAATATGTGAAACTTTTCGCTTAGGGCTCCGCCACACATCCGTGAAAACCACGTCCGTGTAAAACGGGCCGTTTTTCGGGTCCGTTTTCCGTTTTTTAGGTCCTTTTTTATGGTATGTGTGGCCTGCGTGTGTATCCCGTATGCTAGCCGTATGTGCGTGTGGAATGTCCGTGTGTGCGTGAGTGAAATAACTGACATGTGTATGTGTTGTCCGTGTGAAATGTACGTGTGTGATGCAAAATGTCGTTACTACATGTCGGAAGACAGAGTAGCGGGATGAGAATGAACTCGGGTGAACTTCACCCGACTTCATAGTCATGCTGCGGCTCTGTCTGTGCCGTGTACTGATTAGCGGTCACCTGTGAAGGATTCACCGGTGACCGCTAATCCCCCGAGTGACTGAAGTGTCCCCCCCTCTCTCATACTCACCGTTCCCCGATCACCGGCGCTGCACGGCGTTCACACTGCTTCGGCGGCTTTTTCTAATTTGAAAAAGCCGGCCGCTCATTAAACAATCTCGTATTCCCTGCTTTCTCCCCCCACCGGTGCCTGTGATTGGTTGCAGTCACACACGCCCACCACGCTGAGTGACAGCTGTCTCACTGCACCCAATCACAGCAGCCGGTGGGCGTGTCTATACTGTGCAGTGAAAAAAATAAATAAATAATTAAAAAAAACGGCGTGCGGTCCCCCCCCATTTTAATACCAGCCAGATAAAGCCATACGGCTGAAGGCTGGTATTCTCAGGATGGGGAGCTCCACGTTATGGGGAGCCCCCCACCCTAACAATATCAGTCAGCAGCCGCCCAGAATTGCCGCATACATTATATGCGACAGTTCTGGGGCTGTACCCGGCTCTTCCCGATTTACCCTGGTGCATTGGCAAATCGGGGTAATAAGGAGTTATTGGCAGCCCATAGCTGCCAATAAGTCCTAGATTAATCATGTCAGGCGTCTATGAGACACCTTCCATGATTAATCTGTAAGTGACAGTAAAAAAACACACACACCCGAAAAAAATCCTTTATTAGAAATAAAAAACACAAACAAATTCCCTCATTACCAATTTATTAACCCCGACAAACCCTCCATGTCCGGCGTAATCCACGGACCTCCAGCGTCGCTTCCAGCTCTGCTGCATGGAGGTGACAGGAGCAGCAGAAGACACCGCCGCTCCGGTCACCTCCACGCAGCTAATGAGATGAGTAGCGCGATCAGCTGCTGTCACTGAGGTTACCCGCGGCCACCGCTGGATCCAGCGGTGGCCGCGAGTTACCTGACTGACAGCAGCTGATCGCGCTACTCATCTCATTAGCTGCGTGGAGGTGACCGGAGCGGCGGTGTCTTCTGCTGCTCCTGTCACCTCCATGCAGCAGAGCTGGAAGCGACGCTGGAGGTCCGTGGATTACGCCGGACATGGAGGGTTTGTCGGGGTTAATAAATTGGTAATGAGGGAATTTGTTTGTGTTTTTTATTTCTAATAAAGGATTTTTTTCGGGTGTGTGTTTTTTTTACTGTCACTTACAGATTAATCATGGAAGGTGTCTCATAGACACCTGACATGATTAATCTAGGACTTATTGGCAGCTATGGGCTGCCAATAACTCCTTATTACCCCGATTTGCCAACGCACCAGGGTAAATCGGGAAGAGCCGGGTACAGCCCCAGAACTGTCGCATATAATGTATGTGGCAATTCTGGGCGGCTGCTGACTGATATTGTTAGGGTGGGGGGCTCCCCATAACGTGGAGCTCCCCATCCTGAGAATACCAGCCTTCAGCCGTATGGCTTTATCTGGCTGGTATTAAAATGGGGGGGGACCGCACGCCGTTTTTTTTAATTATTTATTTATTTTTTTCACTGCACAGTATAGACACGCCCACCGGCTGCTGTGATTGGGTGCAGTGAGACAGCTGTCACTCAGCGTGGTGGGTGTGTGTGACTGCAACCAATCACAGGCGCCGGTGGGCGGGTAAAGCAGGGAATACGAGATTGATTAATGGGTGGCCGGCTTTTTCAAAATAGTAAAAGCCGCCGAAGTTTTTATAACAGCCGTGCAGCGCCGCACCGGGGATCGGGGAGCGGTAAGTATGAGAGAGGGGGGGGAACTGACCGACAGACAGCTAGAGGGACAGATAAGACAGAGAGACCGACCGACAGACATAGAGACCGACCGACGGGCTGAGGGAGAGAACGAAACAGAAAAAGAAAAAAGACCGACATCACATGAAAAAAGCACAAAACGTACAGGGAGCAAACAGAGATGCGTCCGTGTCACTCGGACATGCGCACAGACCCATTGACTTTCATTGGGTCCGTGCTGCGTGTTGCGTGCAGAAAACGGACATGCTGGCGTGAGACACGGCCCACAAAACGCATCACGGAGACGGACTAACGGACATAACCAAAAACGCAATTGTAACCGCTGAGATATAGTAACATTGGTGCACGTTTGGCCGTGTCTCCAGTATACACGGAAACGGACCAAACACGCACGTGTTTCACGGATGTGTGTTTCAAGCCTTATGCAATTTTCATGGTAAGGTAGTGATGAACTTCTGAAGCTGCAACACTGTTGCACAATATCATGAATTCCTAGCCCTCAATGTATTGTAATGGCATGGGTCCCCGTTGGACCCCTATGAGTGCTTTCTTCTGGCATGCTTGCCTCAATGAGATATCAAAACCCTGAAATAACTCACTTACAAAAGTTAATATGGTAGAAACCATGTCGATTTTCAGTTTAGACACTTTTTTTTTAAGTAGAATCTTATCGGGATGACTTTTATAATAATGTGGAGCCTGGTACCACTTCCCATTCATTAATAGCTGGGTTCCTGTGTCATTGTCAGTATATGTAGCAGGGAAAGGTTTCCCTTTTTCCCTGAAGAAGAAGGCGGACATGCCTTTGAAACGCGTTGGAATGGCTCAATAAAAGAATACCTTTTAATACTCCAGCTTTGTGGTTTATAGCGCGGCATAAAACCCGTCTCTCGTTTTTTCCCGATATTGTCAGTATATGGTTGACAGCAGGGGCAGATAAAAGGTAGCCAAGTCCAGGCAATTTGAAGTGCATGAGCCTCCCATATACCCGATGTATCCTGATGTTTTTGGTGGTAATGTGATAAAAGCAGCAGGTGAAATAAGTATTGAACTCCTCACCAATTTTGTAAGTAAATAGATTTCTAAAGATGCATGAATTTAACACCAGATGTTGATAACAATCCATCCAATTCACAGAGGTAAAAAAATCAAAACCATAGATGTCTATAAATTTAGTGATCTGTAATAATGAGAAATGACACGGGGAAATGGTATTTAACACTCTTACTGAAATATATTTAATACTTCATAAAAAAGTCTTCATACAAAAGGTGGTCAACCTACTCGTCACCGGGCAGCCGCGGGTTGGCTCAGGTGATGTCATGGGTGGCCTTGCCCTGTTCTGTTGCCCTAAGGCGTACAGGAAATGGTGGGGAAGCGGGGTGTTTGGGGAGAGTTTGTCATGACACCACCTGTAGAATGCGGCCAGGAGTAGCCACCGCTGCAGAATTCCTTGCCTGGGCAGGTGTTATGGCAGCCGGGATTATGTCGCTCCCCACAGGCAGAGCGGGCCAAGGGTGGATGATGAGGGGATTTAACGGTCGTTGGCGCCTAAGAGCTGGGCGGTGACGCCGGTAAGGACAAGCCAACACAGTCTCTGCGGGTTCAGGGTGTCATTTACTTCAGCTGCCAGCCCGGTCGTACTGGTCACCGCCGTTATGGGCTCCGGTCAATCCCAAGCAAGGAAGAGGGCACCACTGGTGTTTGAAGAAAGAGAGAGAGAATGTCCTTTTTCTAGGATGTCCCCTCAGTGGTTAGGTACCCTGGCTGAGCTCCCACTTCAAGGCCCGGGCCTAGTAAAGTTTAAGAGCTCCAGTGATGTCTTTGCAGAACTATGATCCCGACGGATCTGTTTGTATGAGTGTGTTGCGTCTACTTCTACCCCCAGTGGAACCCGCCCCCAAGGTGGCTGGCTTCAGTGACCGGGGAAGTCCCATGATCGTGATGGCCACCCCTCTGCCTACCCTGAGCCATCCTATTCTGTGTGAATGCTCCTAAGATGCAAGTAAAGTATGCGAAGGTGGAACACTAGTGATTAACCCCCCCCTCTTACCTGAGATGGATACTGCACCTTAACTGAGGCAAAGTACCCTGTGGCTACCAGAGCCTCAGGGGCGCCACACCTATGCTGTCTTACAGCTCGAGTTCAAGTATTATATAGACTGGCGAGATACCTGGGATATTGAAACACTTCAACTGAGAACAATATCAACAGATTAAAAGTGTTTGCCAGTGGGTGCCATCTTAGCATCATTTGAATCAGACATCAGTCCAGAACCTTAATTATAATTACCGCGTCACTTCATATATCTGAGCCCACATGGGTCGCCCTAATTAGGGAGATAGCGTCACGGTAGAGGAATTTCACATCTCCGAGACCTCAATGAATTTTTAAGGACACCCTCTATTCTGATAAACAGTCCGCTCATAGGGAAGCATTGCATTTACTAGTTCTACCCATGCTCGTGCAGTCGGGGGGAGCCGAGCAGCCCATCCACCATCGGGCTATCAGTTTCCTGGCCATAAAAGAGAGACTACAACAAAAAAAAATTTGTGATGGTGAGACCATGTTCCCTCGTCCAGGACTCCAAAAAGACACAGCAGTGGGTCAAAAGATATGGGGAAAGAGGCCAGCGAAGATAGAATGGAGACAACCTCTCGCCAGAAGGAAGCAATCATCGGGCACCCCCAAATCATATGGATGAAGTCCGCGTCTTCCCTATGACACCGCGGACAATGCGGTGACGCGCGATGGTGCTTCTTAAATAGTCTCAGCAGTATTAAATACGCCTGTTAAATTATACAGATTTGGATCTGGGAAATTATTTTATACTTGTTACAAGGGATACAGAGATATTATGGGAAACCATAGCAAAATGCCTAATTAGGCATTCTAAACCCTACCCCCTAAAAAATTATTTGGCGGAGCAGACGGATTTACATTCCATAGGCACAGTCACAAAAGGGCATACTGTTCAAGTTTTAAACATAAGCAGGGGGATATGTATTGCGGCACATATAGAGAAATAGTGCCCAAACTGAACCCCTTAGTGTTCTCACCTACCATGACACCACTTTTATGGCCCTAACAGAGTGTGATTCCACCCAAAGTATTACACAAAAACAATATGATTTCCCATAGCGAATTCCCCATACAATTTGACCCCAAAACACCCCCACATGCACAGTATGATGACCCAATAGTGTCCCAGCAAAGTATGATGTCCCCACAGCCCCCCCATACACAGTATGATAGCAAAATATAAACAACAAAGTCTATTTACTACACCCTGTTCCCCCGTTGTGTTGCTCTGGTCTATCCAACATGTGGACTGAGGCACTGTATAGCAGGTGCGATCTAGTGATGTGATCGTACCTGCTGCATTGAGACTCAGACACACTGTATGAATGTTGAATCCTGAGGATGTAGATACCATTGAAACACAGATGCCAGGAGGGCTTACGATTGCACTAGACCCTCCAGTTCACAATCCCAATAGCAGCTACATTTTCTGACGCTATTAGCAGTACGTCACTGTTTGTTTGTTACCCTTATAATGAATACCATTAAGTTGAGAACAATTTGAATAACCTGCTCACCTGCTTTTAAATGCTTGGAAGCTTTTCAATTTATATGCAGGATAATTTTTATAAATAATTTAGAGTCCGTAATAAACTGGGTGATATCGAATATTGTCCTATATAGACAGGATAAAATTGGATATGATAGGCAGAAGCTGCATCACATTTATCACATAGGTGCATGTGTGATATATTTTGCAAATACTTCATAGTAAATTTCCTTGATTATCTTTTCAAATTCTAGTTAACACAATGTAGTTGTAGAATATGCGACATCTTTATTGTGGTCTTAAAATTAAATCAGTTGGGCAAAAAAGTGCCTAATCTATCACAGTAGGCACAATGTATGATAGATTTGACTTATCTTGTGTGACGCCCCTGCGGTAACCAGGTGTCACAAAAATAAGGTAACAATTAAGGTAACAGCTCGGGTTCTTCATGACTGTGCCAGTCATTAAACAAACACCAGCACACCAGGACATTTACACTCACTGTACCCGGCTGGGAGCCTCACTTAGCCAGATGACAGGGCTGGGCACTGTTAGATAACAGGCAGCCAACTGGGAAGAAGAGACCAGACCTGGGGGAGGAGAAGTGACCTGGGGAGTGTGGGTAGTCTGCAGAAAACAGGAAGTAGTAGTTAGTTAGGAGTTGGAGGAGAGAGTGAGAGGAGTTGTAAGAAAGGTGTCAAGGCAGACCAGAGACTCTTGAGACACAGAAGGAAAGAGACTGCAAAGACCTGAGTAGTAAGAACAGCCACTCATAGGGGGAAAGTAGCTGCAGAGCGAGAGAGAGCAAGTTCCAAGGACAGAGGGATCCTGTGGGGTGGACATCCAGGGCTCACAGTATTTTGCACGCACGGGTTGCATATCCCAGAAGAGACAAGGACTTCAAGCCATCTGTTAACTCTGCCAGGCATGGGGGTTTTCAGGACTCATCTGCCAAAACTAACGTGCGAGGCATTAGCAGCAAAGGGAGATCGGGACATATCCTTTTAAACAGTCCAAGCTGCCTGCGGCAGCACCCAGACACCAGGAGGACCTCCAAGTGCTCCACACCAGGGAGGACCCACATACACAGGAGTGCACAGTTGGGGAGTGGCACCAGGTTGGCGGGCACAGCCATCAGGACTTGGGCGCAGCTGGAATCCAGTACGTCTCCAGGGCGTAAATCCAGTAAGTAAAACCAATCAAACTGCACTCTCTGTCTGGACTGCTTCTTTGTGCTGCGTCTCCACGTAAACCCTTCACCTACCCCTGGGGAAAAGCCCTGCTCGCGGAGGGCTCCACCATTCTTGCTGCCCCATCCATCATCCCCAGTGATAACCTACAGCGGTGGCCCTATCATCCCTGGCCGCAAACCGCGAGTGGCGTAGTTGGACTTTATTTTATTTTTCTTATTATTTTTCATTTAAAACTGGTCGACGGTGCCCCCGGATCCGGTATCCCTCGAGCCACAGACCGGCCGGATCCGAGCGGCCCGGCTGCCCCGGGGTGTGACATTTGCTAGTGATACTTTTCTTCTCCTTAGCCTCCTCTTTGTTGGCTTTTTTAAATGTACATTCTCTATAAAATTTTGACAAAATTTCAGCACAATAAACTTTGCAATTTTAAGCCACATGCTCTTTTCTTGAGCCTCATTTTCTATGCAGTTTTCAAAACTCACTGATGAGGAGCAAAACGTGTCCAGATCACATGATAAATCTAACGTAAGGCCTGTAGGACAATTTTGGGCATAAATTAGGTGAAAATTCAGGTGTATTTACCTTTAACCTCCTCCTATATGATGTATGCATGCTGTGTCATTTGTGTTTTTCTCAATTAAGATGAATTCCCTTGTAAATCCATGACTATCCATTTTCATGTAATGTTAAGGGCCAAACATAGGAATGAATGCAAAGCATATACCTGTTATTTATAATTCTATTTTCTTTTACATCAACTACCACATTTTTAACTCAATTTAACTTTCCGGCATCAAAAGCTGCATGCTGAAGACAAGTTTTGGGAATAAAGTAGCTGTATCTGTCTAACGGAATACCTTTAAAAAGCAATCATCTAAAACACTCTTTTTTTTTGTATTTCCATAGGTGATCATTCTGACTGTCTAGCAGATCCTAGAGAGCTCCTACAGGGTCTGTTAGAGAAAGGTATGATAGACTAATGATAATATGACAAATATTGATCAAGTATACTCTCAATACATGTTACTTGAGACAAACCCGAGTTTGGGTGTTGAGTGTTCAGTGTTCATATCAAAAAGACTTTACACAAAAAACAGAGTTCAGATTCGGAGTTCGGGTGCTTTACGTATGCTGACCACTCACGCGAGCATCACTGTGATCGGGTATGCTCGGTGCTCAGTCTAGTGCGAGCCGCATGCAGTGTTTGAACAACTCACACTTGGGGTAACAACGGCATGATCAGATGCAGTGTGTACAAATAAAAAAAAATTGAAAAACCCACCTGTCACTGGAAGGGATCTGTTTATGGATGGCTGCAAGGGGGCAGAGAACCAAAGTACCCAATTAGTGACTTCCATTGGGGTACAGGTCAAGTTCAGGTCCCAAACTGAGCTTAACCCCTTAGCGACCCATGATGTACTGAGTACGTCATGGATCGTGTCACTATGATTTCAACAAGCTGCCGTGGGCAGTCCCTTAAGTCACAAGACGTGATCATGTGACTTCCGGTGGTTGCCATGGTAGGTGGTAGGTGGTAAAAAAATAAAAAAAATAAAAAACCTAAAAGTTCAAATCACCTCCCTTTCGCCCCATTGAAAATTAAAGGGTTAAAAAAATAAAATATATACACATTTGGTATCACCACGTTCAGAAATGCCTGATCTATCAAAATATAAAATCAATTAATCTGATCGGTAAACAGAGTAGCGGCAAAAAAAATCTAAAATTACGTATTTTGGTCACCGGAAATTTTGCGCAAAATGCAATAACAGGCGATCAAAATGTAGGCTCTGCGCAAAAATGGTACAGTTAAAAATGTCAGCTCAAGATGCAAAAAATAAGCCATCACTGAGTCATAGATACCGAAAAATGAGAACTCTACGGGTTTCAGAAAATGGCGCAAAACGTGCGCCACTTTATTGGACAAGTTTGTGAATTTGTTAACCCCTTAAATACAAGTAAACCTATTCATGTTTAGTGTCTGCAAACTTGCACCGACCTCAGGCATCACAGTGACACATCAGTTTTACCATATAGTGAACACGGTGAATAAAATATCCCAAAAACTATTGTGCGATCATACTTTTTTTTGTAGTTTTTCCACACTTGAAATTTTTTTGTTGTTTTCCAGTACACTATATGGTAAAACTTATGGTTTCATTTAAAATTACAACTCGTCCCGCAAAAAACAAGCCCTCATATGGCAAGATGGACAGAAAAATAAAAAAGTTATGGCTCTCGGAAGAAAGAGAGGGAAAAAAACAAAACGGAAAAACGCAAGATGCCCGGGGGGGTGAAGGGGTTAATATAAAGTTTGGCTGACCCTACAGAACCAAACTTACACGGGTCCGCTCATCTCTAGTTAGAACCCATGTAGCAGGCACCCCTAGACTGTGATCTGATCACCTTAAGACTTTATAGCGATAAAGTCTGGAACAGGAAAACTGTGGGAAGACCACATGCTATGTGCGTTATAGGAATACTAAAATGTGTCCTTCTTGTGGTTTCTTAGAAAGACCTTAATAACGCTAGTATTGTTCATATGACTGCAACACCAAGCTTAATACGGTATTTTCATATGGACAGAAAAACTGTAGAGTGTCTGTCTGAAATTTCCATATTGAAAATACAATAGCGTGTACTACAATACTAGTACCAAAGTCATCCACGTGGTACATAAAAAATCTGCACAGAATCCATGGATATTAAATTGCAGTGAAAATATTAAAGGGGTGGTTCACCCATTTTTTTAATTTTCTGTAGGAGTTCTACTTACCTTTCTAGGCGTTTTCTCCATTGGCTTCTGTTTCCAGTTCTGGCACTGAGCGGCGCTATCCTGCATGCTCAGTGCCGGTCACATGACCCCCTGGAGCTCTGGAGCTGTGGCCACCAGCATCCTCTGATGTCCCGGCATATCCGGGCTCTCAAACAAGACGGGTACGTCAGAGGAGGCTGGCACCACTCACACTGAGTGACAGGGCTGTGGGCGGTGACTACCGCATATCACAGCCCAGTATCGAGGGGAGGATCCGGAGGACGTCAGTGTGGAGCCGGCGTCCTGCAGATGGTGAGGCACGGGGTGCCAGTGTACAGTACAGGGGGGGGGTTCTTCAGCTGAATCCCCCCTGCACGTAAGTATGTGATCACACTGTCCACCCGCCCGCTCTGCTGCGATGTCAGGAGAGCGGCCGGTGTCGGGCAGTGTGATCATCTGCTCCTCCCAGCAGCAAGACACTTACAGGCATGTCACCGCTGTGCTCTGCCATCTGTCCTGCTGCATGGGACCAACTGTCTGCACTCTGTCACCTGCACCACAAGTCACAGAGTGGAGACAGTTGGTGACATGTATCATCCGGTCACCTGCACAACAAGTCCCAGAGTGGAGACAGTTAGTGACATGTAGCATCCGGTCACCTGCACCACAAGTCACAGAGTGGAGACAGTTGGTGACATGTATCATCCGGTCACCTGCACAACAAGTCCCAGAGTGGAGACAGTGACATGCTCTGCTCTGACGCATAGTGTGCTGCATGTCACTATCTTTCTCCACTCTGGGACTTGTTGTGCAGGTTACCGGATGCTACATGTCACTAACTGCCCCACTCTGTGATTTCTGCTGCATAGTACCAACTGTATACACTCTCACCTGCACAACAAGTCCCAGAGTGGAGACAATGTCATGCTCTGCTCTGACACATAGTGTGCTATATGTCACTAACTGTCTCCACTCTGGGACTTGTTGTGCAGGTGACCGGATGATACATGTCACTAACTGCCCCACTCTGTGATTTCTGCTGCATAGTACCAACTGTATACACTCTCACCTGCACAACAAGTCCCAGAGTGGAGACAGTTAGTGACATGTAGCATCCGGTCACCTGCACAACAAGTCCCAGACTGGAGACAGTTAGTGACATGTAGCATCCGGTCACCTGCACAACAAGTCCCAGAGTGGAGACAGTGACATGCTCTGCTCTGACACATAGTGTGCTGCATGTCACTAACTGTCTCCACTCTGGGACTTGTTGTGCAGGTGACCGGATGCTACATGTCACTAACTGTCTCCACTCTGGGACTTGTTGTGCAGGTAAGAGTGTATACAGTTGGTACTATGCAGCAGAAATCACAGAGTGGGGAAGTTAGTGACATGTATCATCCGGTCACCTGCACAACAAGTCCCAGAGTGGAGACAGTGACATGTAGCATCCGGTCACCTGCACAACAAGTCTCTGAGTGGAGACAGTGACATGCTCTGCTCTGACACATAGTGTGCTGCATGTCACTATCTGTCTCCACTCTGGGACTTGTTGTGCAGGTGACCGGATGATACATGTCAATAACTGCCCCACTCTGAGACTTGTTCATATGAGAGTGTATACAGTTGGAACAATGCAGCCAGAAGTCACAGAGTGGAGCAAGTTAGTGACATGTATCATCCGGTCACCTGCACAACAAGTCCCAGAGTGGATACAGTGACATGCAGCACACTATGTGTCAGAGCAGAGCATGTCACCAACTTGCTCTGCTCTGTCATCTGCGGTGCTGCATGTCACGTTTTTGCCGCGATTTGGTGCGTTTTTTGCTGCGTTATTGCTCACTGCGTTTTTAATCAGTGCACAATGCCATTAAAGATTGTTGATGAAAAAAAAAGGTCTGATGTCATTTCCTTATTCAAAATGTTCATTGTATGCAGGAGAGCAGACAGCAGCTGCAGAACTACAAGGCTCAGCATCCTCCATTCACTAGTGTATGCAGGAGAGCAGACAGCAGCTGCAGAACTACAAGGCTCAGCATCCTCCATTCACTAGTGTATGCAGGAGAGCAGACAGCAGCTGCAGAACTACAAGGCTCAGCATCCTCCATTCACTAGTGTATGCAGGAGAGCAGACAGCAGCTGCTGGACTACAAGGCTCAGCATCCTCCATTCACTAGTGTATGCAGGAGAGCAGACAGAAGCTGCAGAACTACAAGGCTCAGCATCCTCCATCCAGGACTGTATGCAGTTTTTTACCCAAAAAAAAAAAAATGACATGGGCTTCGCCATATTTTTGTATGCTAGCCGGGTACAGCAGGCAGGTACGGGCTGCCCCCAACCCCCAGCTGCCTATTTGTACCTGGCTGGGAACCAAAAATATAGAGAAGCCCTTTTTTTTTTAATTATTTCATGAATTTCATGAAATAATTTAAAAAAAAAAATGACGTGAGCTTCGCCTTATTTTGGTGTCCAGCCGGGTACAACTAGGCAGCTGGGGATTGGAATCCACAGTGAAGGGTGCCCAAGCTTTCTGGGCACCCCCACTGCGAATTGCAGTCCGCAGCCACCCCAGAAAATGGTGCTTTCATAGAAATGCCATCTTCTGGTGCTGTATCCAACTCTTCCAGCTGCCCTGATGCCGGGTGGCTAGCTGGGTAATAATGGAGTTAGGGCTAGCTGTATATTATCAGCTAGCCCTAAGCCCGAAATTCATGGTGTCACGCCAATATTAGACATGGCCACCATGAATTTCTAGTAATGATAAAAAAAAAAAACACAACACACAGAAAAATATTTTTATTAGAAATAAAACACAACACAATTAGTGACTCCATCTTTATTGAAATAAACCCCCCTCCGCAGTAATCCTGGGTTAGGGTCCCGCGCCGTCCAATCCGGATCCAATATCATCTGATCGGTTTGCTGGAAGGCAAAGCGATCAGATGATGTGTCAGGTTAAAGGATGTGAATTACATCATACATCAGCTGATTGTATAAAAGCCGATTATACAATCAGCTGATGCATCAGTAGAAAAAAATAAATAAATAAATAAATAAATACATACTCACTTATGTGCTGATTACCGGCAGCTCCTGCAGCGGAGTCTGATCCTGGCCCATCACTGCAGGAGCTGCCGGTAATCAGCTGATGAAGTCCCCTGACGGCAGGATCAGCTGATAGCTGGCCGGGCGCGAAAAAGCCGGCGATACCGCGAGAATCGATCAGCTGATGCGTCAGGTGACTGCATAAGGTGATCCACCGCCAGGTCCTGCAAGCTTCGTACGTGCCCTGGGGAGACTGCACACACCCGGAGCGGCGGTACCGAGACAGGGGCTGGAAGCAGGCATGGCACCGGGACCCTGCAGACAGGTGAGTATGACATACACACACACATACACACTCACACAAACACTGTATATATACACACACACACACACTGTATATACGCACACACACTGTATATACGCACACACACTGTATATACGCGCACACACTGTATATACGCGCACACACACACACACACTGTATATACACGCACACATACACATACACTGTATATACGCGCACACACACTTTCTTCCCCTGGCTGTGTAGAGCTGCTGCTGTCTCTGTGTGATTGCTCTCAGTGCACATCCACTGGGAAGAGGCAGGGAGGAGGGTTTGGTCGGAGAGCAGAGTGGGTGTATTAGACACAATGGGTGTGTTAGATAAGCTAGACACCGCCCTAGAGCCACAAAGAATTCTGGGACTTGTAGGAACTGAACACAGGAAGTCAGAGGAGAGATTAACCCCATCAGAGCTGGAGCCAGCAATGAGCATGTGCTGCTAGTGCACAATAAAAGGTAATTTTGCTGAAAAAATATAATAGATGTGTTGAGGGGCACATATTAGCAAGATTTATCAGGAAAAAAAAAAATCCGTTTTAGTAACTGGACAACTTCTTTAAATCAGTTGCTAAAAATATATACTGCAGTGCAGATCTCCCCCTTTGCAATGTACTGAGTAAAATTTGCAGTTACACCAATGGTAAAGTCACATCGCCCAGGCAGAGTTTGGATTCACCAAAGATTTTCTCACACTGATTTACACGAAGCAGAGATCTTGCAAACTATGAAAAGTTCATACAAAAAGTATACTGGAAAATTATTTTTTGTTACACAAATGGTAAACTTTATTTACAGAAGCTATAATGTCTATTAAGGATTTGTAATAACTATGTACTCAAGTGTAAAATTTGCTTCTCAATTCCATATCTTAGGCCCCCTTCACACGTCCGTGAAACACGTGCATGTTTGTTCCGTTTCCGTATATACCGGAGACACGGACAAACATGCACCAATGTTAATCTATGATTGTGGTCACACGTGCGTTATTTCATTATGTCCGTGTGTGCGTGTCCGTGATCCGTATGTGCTTGCGTTTTGCACGGATGCATGTCCGTTATCTGCACGGAGCACGCACACGTGGACACAATGAAAGTCTATGGGTATGTGCACACACGTTAGTAAAGACGTATGCATCTACCTATAGTCCGTGTCCGTTTGGTGTTTTTATTTCTAGTGATGTCGGACATTCTTTCTATTTCTGTGTGTGTCGGTCAATCTCCCTGAGTCCGTCGGTCGGTCTCTCTGTCTCTCTGTCGGTCTCTCTGTCTGTCTGTCCCTCTCTCACAGTCTGTCGGTCAGTTTCCCCCCCTCTCTCATACTTACCGTTCCCCGATCACCGGCGCGGCGCTGCACGGCATTCACACTGCTGCGGCGGCTTTTACTATTTTGAAAAAGCCGTCCGCTCATTAAACAATCTCGAATTCCCTGCTTTCCCCGCCCACCGGCGCCTATGATTGGTTGCAGTGAGACACGCCCCCACACTGAGTGAAAGCTGTCTCACTGCACCCAATCACAGCAGCCGGTGGGCGTGTCTATACTGTGCAGTAAAATAAATAAATAAATAATTAAAAAAAACGGCGTGCGGTCCCCCCCAATATTAATACCAGCCAGATAAAGCCATACGGCTGAAGGCTGGTATTCTCAGGATGGGGAGCTGCACGTTATGGGGAGCCCCCCACCCTAACAATATCAGTCAGCAGCCACCCAGAATTGCCGCATACATTAGATGCGACAGTTCTGGGACTGTAACCGTCTCTTCCCGATTTGCCCTGGTGCGTTGGCAAGTCGGGGTAATATGGAGTTAATGGCAGCCCATAGCTGCCACTAAATCCTAGATTAATCATGTCAGGCGTCTCCCCGAGATTCCTTCCATGATTAATCTGTAAGTGACAGTAAATAAACACACACACACGAAAAAATACTTTATTAGAAATAAAAAACACAAACATATACCCTCGTTCACCACTTTAATCAGCCCGAAAAAGCCCTCCATGTCCGGCGCAATCCAGGATGGTCCAGCGTCGCTTCCAGCTCTGCTGCATGGAGGTGACCGGAGCTGCAGAAGACACCGCCGCTCCGGTCAGCTCCACGCAGCAACTGAAGATAGCCGCGAGATCAGCTGAGCTGTCACTGAGGTTACCCGCTGTCACTGGATCCAGCGTTGACAGCGGGTAACCTCAGTGACAGCTCAGCTGATCGTGCGGCACTCTTCATTAGCTGCGTGGAGCTGACAGGAGCGGCGGTGTCTTCAGCAGCTCCTGTCACTTTCATGCAGCAGAGCTGGAAGCGACGCTGGACCATCCTGGATTACGCCGGACATGGAGGTCTTTTTCGGGCTGATTAAATTGTTGAACCAGGGTATATGTTTGTGTTTTTTATTTCTAATAAAGGATTTTTTCTGGTGTGTGTGTTTATTTACTGTCACTTACAGATTAATCATGGAAGGTATCTCGGGGAGACGCCTGACATGATTAATCTAGGACTTATTGGCAGCTATGGGCTGCCAATAACTCCTTATTACCCCGACTTGCCAACGCACCAGGGCAAATCGGGAAGAGCCGGGTACAGTCCCAGAACTGTCGCATATAATGTATGCGGCAATTCTGGGCGGCTGCTGACTGATATTGTTAGGGTGGGGGGCTTCCCATAACGTGGAGCTCCCCATCCTGAGAATACCAGCCTTCAGCCGTATGGCTTTATCTGGCTGGTATTAATATTGGGCAGGACCGCACGCCGTTTTTTTAAATTATTTATTTATTTATTTTACTGCACAGTATAGACACGCCCACCGGCTGCTGTGATTGGGGGCAGTGAGACACCTGTCACTCAGCGTGGGGGCGTGTCTCACTGCAACCAATCATAGGCGCCGGTGGGCGGGGAAAGCAGGGAATACGAGATTGTTTAATGAGAGGCCGGCTTTTTCAAAATAGTAAAAGCCGCCGCAGCAGTGTGAATGCCGTGAAGCGCCGCGCCAGTGATCGGGGATCGGTGAGTATGAGAGAGGGGAGGAAACTTCAGTCACTTGGGGGATTAGCGGTCACCGGTGAATCCTTCACAGGTGACCACTAATCAGTACTCGACACAGACAGAGCCGCGGTATGAGGATGAAGTCGGGTGAAGATCACCCGAGTTCATTCTCATCGCGCAACTCTGTCGGCTGTCAGCTGACATTTATAAACGACATTGTGCATCACACACACGGACATTCCACACGGACATTCCACGTACACATACATGTTCATTCCACACGCACACACGGACGTTCTACACACAAACACGGCTAGCATACGCAATTCACACTGATGCCACACGGACCATAAAAACGGACACAAAAATGGGACACGGACCCGAAAAACGGCCCGTAACACACGTGCGTGTTTTTCACGGACGTGTGAAGGGGGCCTTAGGCTGTGTTCACATTTGCATTGCTTCTGTTTAAAAAGGTTGTTTGCTGCCAATCAGAACAGTGTATGATGCTGATCCTATTTTAGGTAATAGAAAAGAGAAACCTGGCACAGCCACATGACAGTGTAGGAAAAATATTGATCCTAAGGGCATGACCAGATGGCGTGTGCTGTGGAAGTGCGCTGACATCGTAGCCAAAGCTCTGCCTACCTGTGACGGGCTAAAGGCCAACCCATTGTGAACGAAAACCACCAACGGTGGGTGGTGTCTCTACCACATGCATTTGGCTGCACCATCTGGCCCGACTACTATGGATTGTAATGGATCCTATAAATGGATCACAATAATAATGATGATAATATTAAAGATAATAACTAATCTAAATTTTGTAACTTAGTTGCAATAGTTTCTAGCAGGCAGGGAAGCTTACATCATTGACTAACATAATGACTTACCGTACATTGTAAATATCTTTTTAGGATTCCCTCCTCTTTATGCAGTGGCTGTTAGTAAAAAAAGCATGAAAGCTGTGACCCTTCTTGATCTTGGTGGTCGTCGCTCCTGCCATGGCAGTATGTACAGTCCTGCAGGGTGGCTCCTGCTCTCAAAATACACTGTTCGGGCACCTGTGAATGAAACATGGGATTGTGACATTAATTCAGGTAGTAGAACAGAAAAATGTCATAAATGTGTATGTGTATATGTGTCTTTATATAATGATGTTAAGACAAAGTAAGAAAACCCTTCTTAGTAGTATCTAGAGATACTGGTTGTGTGGAGGTGGCACTAAGCAATAGCTTGTTTGTTCAAACGTAATAAGAATATCTGAGTATATAAATAATCAAAATGTAGATGTAGTTACATAATTATCTGTCTGTCTATGTAGCAATTGCACAGACCTATAGTATAATTCAAAGTTGTATAATCATGAAGGAGTTAATCAAAGATGATGAAGCCAGAATGTGAAGCTATAAAAGTGTTATCAGTAATGTTCACACAGAAGGAATGTACGGGAGCGCAGGCAATGTGATGTGAGAAATTGGGGAGTGAAAGCACTCCTTATTTAGTTTCAAGGTTATTCATGCTTACTTACTGTAGAATTGGATCTATCGAATTAAACTAGCTCAGTTGATGACGTTGGCTGAGAGAGAGCACGTCTGTGTGTTCATTGTCTTATATACAATGATATATTTTGGCACTGATATACAGCTAATACAGCACCGTCTCTGGATATCCCAAACGAGGACTCCATTAGCAGTCTTCAACCAAATTCCTCCCTTGACAGTTGGAAATATAATTGATTCATGCTAGAGTCCTATTCCTCTGAAGGTTCTGAAAATGTCTGCAAACATAACAGGAGACATCTCTAGTGTGTGCAAACTTTTATTTAGTGATGAGCGAGCACTACCATGCTCGGGTACTCGTAACCAGCAGTTGAATGCTTGGACGGGCTCACTCGAGTACCCGTGTATAATAGAAGTCAATGGGGAACTCAAGTATTTTTCCCCGAAGATCTTCTGGAAAATTGCTTGAGTTCCCCACTGACTTCCATTATCCTCAGTACACGAGTTGAGCCCTTCCAAGCATCCAAATTCTTGTTATGAGTACTGAGCTGAGCACCCAAGCATGGTAGTGCTCGCTCATCATTAGTTTTAATATAAAAGAGTTAACTAATTGTATGAGTATTTATACAGCCCGAATAATGCATAAGGTTTTTATGAATAGCTTATGTTCTATGGTCTGTTAGCAAAAGGACAACCTGCTAATGGGGCTTTGTCCCCTTTTAGTAATTACGTTTTGGAAAAATGAGCTATTACCTGATTTATCCATAGATATATATGATTTTTTGTCCATGTTAGTTATAGGTGGATAACCCAGTTTACAAAATCGTATTAAATTCTTCTGACTTGTAATGTCAGAGCTGATCAGGAGTGAACCATTGCTCTAATACGAGGACTACTCAATGGCATCTGCAGGAAGATTGGATGTCACACCACATATACCATCCCAACCAGGGCATTACATTATACCTATGCTTGCTTCAGATAAGACAATGTAGAGAAGGATGACAAAGAATAAAGCTCTTTACATTTAAAGGACCATGAAATTTCACCATATACAAACTATACGTTGTGAAACGGCAGGCATGTTAGGATTTTGCTGTGCCTAAGCATCAAACATATGTATTTAGTCCCATTGTTTTAAAAAAATGTTTAAAACTGTAGCAAATTAGTTAAATTCTGTACTTGAAGGTATTTTTTTTCTTTAATGATGTTATATGCTTGTTTTCATTGTCCATCTGTAGCTTATGAGAACTATTTCTGGAAGGGGTGCATGCCTGGAGGAGAACGTGGTTTATGCAAGGTGTGTGTGGGATGGGAGGAGGGTGGCCGAGTCTATGGAAGATGTGCAGCCAATCATGATGAACGTTATTATGGAAATATGGGTGCCTTAAGGTGAGTCTGGGTACAGAGATGGCAAATCTTGGTACATACATTATAATAACCATTAATTAATTCACCTTTGTTTCTGTTGACTTTATCTTTTTAGCTTTCTTTGGCTAACGTACTCTGATATCCATGTGACATGGTCAATGTAACGTTTTTTGTGTACGTTGAAAAAACGGACAGCGACAGATCAGTCGCCGTTCATCGTTTAGTAGAATGTAAGCCTATGGGCGCAGGATCCGTCTTCATCCGTCAAATGACGGAATCTGGCAAAGGATTCCGGTTTATTTAACTGAGCACGCTCCAATTTATTATTTAGCCCCCATCTTATCAGTTTAGCCACAATCTGCGATGGATCCGTTAATCTGTCGAGAAAACTGAGTGACTGATGGCAAAAAAAATTATGTGTGAAAGAGGCCTAAATTCAAAAGTGAAGCACAAATTACACTCCCAGTGGTCCCACTTCTCCCCAAGACAAGGAGACCATGCAGCATGAAATATCCTCCAGCATCAACAGGGACCGGGAAATCACTAGCAACATTGAACCTCTGGTTTTCTTTATACCAAGATTTTTTAAAACGTTTTCTGTCAAGAAGTAGTTATGTATGGTAATGACTGCAAAGCGTTGTGGAAACTAATGGCGCTATATAAGTGACTAATATAAAATAAATATATTTACAGAATAAGTGTTAACTTCAAGATGGATGGGGGACCAACTGTTAATAATTACCAGAACTGGAAACATCTGTCCCTCATTTAATAGAGGAGCATTGCACATACGTGAACATCACTCCATTAATTCTATAAGGGACTGCGAGAGATACCTAAACACTGTACTCGTTGCCAGTCAAGAATAAATAGAATAGCAGTTGGGCATGCATACTGGATACACTGACTTTTAGGGTACACTCACACAAGCGTATGAATCGGACGAATGCAATGCAAGAAAATCTCGCATTGCACTCGGACCAATGTTATTCAATGAGGGAGAGCAGATGGTCAGCTTCTTTCTCATCCAGATTCTGGATGAGGGAAAAGTCGCAGAATGCTGCGATTTTCAGCAAAAGCTGTGTCACCCGTACCCATACAAGTCTATGGGTACGAATGAAACATCGGATGATATCCGAGTGCAGTGAGCTAATCGCATCAGCTGACGATGGAGGAGATGGAAAGATTAATCCCTCCCTCTACTCCGCAGCTGTGATCCGATCGCAGTATCGGGTCACAGTCACATGACACTCGGTTCACACTGGCAGCAGAGGGGGAGTTGAGGGTCATTAGCATATTGTGGTGCCCCTGAGGCTTCAGTCACCACAAGGTACTGCACCTCATCAGAGGTGCAGTATTCATCCCGGGTACGGAAGAGGTCATTACCGGTAAACACCACAATCCACCAAAACACACAGTCAGTTGCCCTAACACCGGGACTGGGTTAGGGTAGGGTCATTTGGATAGTCACCATAAGGAATGGGATCTCCCACCCACTAGTTCAGCAACCCGGGTGGTGGAGCTACACAATGGTGAGAAAGGCCACACACACACACACACACACACACACACACAAACACACACACACACACACACGGTCAGTGATGGGGAACAAGTGAGGAGGGGAGAGAACACGGTTGCTGAGGAGAGAGCTGTGCCATAGCTCCCTCAGGACTGAGCACACAGAACAGGGTGCGGAGCCCTAGGCAGGTGGGCACTGCACGCCCCACCAGCAGAATCCACCGGGCAGAGGATTTCAAGTCTTCTGGCCCACACAAAGTGCCCGGGGCACAGCAGCATATAGAGCCAGGAGTCGTGACAGAGCAGCACCAGTAACAGACTCGCGCTGCCTGCCACATGGGACAGGAACGGAGCCAATCCAAGGTCCCAGTGTAGCTTCAAGCCGCAGGGACTCACACAACACAAAGCAAGTATGAAGGACTCACAGAAAGAAAAAACGGTTCTGACCTTCGAACTATCCGGGATCACCTGGAGCCCATGACAGCAGAGTCTATCAGTCCAAAGGCAGTGACATCTCAGTGAGTAAAGAATTTTGATTGCAACCCCTCGCTCCTTTTCTTCACCCCCTCCAACCCTGCGCTCCGCTTAAAGATTACTACTACTCCCAACCTCCCTGTGGGCCTGAGCCCTGCCTGTGGAGAGCTGTACCAACCTAGCTGCTCTACCATCTGCCCTCAGAGGAAATCTCTTGCAGCGGCGGCTCCTATTTTATCCGCACACCACAGGTGGCGTCACGAATAACTACTATCCCCATCATCATCCCCCATTTCTTGACACCGCCGGGGTCATGGAACCAGGCCTTGCTGCTGTGACATCCCACCCCCTAAACCGGCCCGGTGACGAGTAACCCCCCACACCCCGTGGGTGCGTCAATATCATATCTGATGTACTCGCATCCGATGCCATACCATCATGTGAATCCAGTCTTATTCAGGATAGCTGACTTTATCATGCAGCGGAAGATGATGAATATTTAGAGATTGCAGATAAGGGTCTGCTTATGGGAAGACTCAGCCTCCTGTACTCTCCTTCTCTGTGACAGTCCAACCCTGTGTCTGCGCTTGCCTCTTCCCCATGTCCAACTTTCATTCATATTAAAGAGTTGCATCCATCAATCAGAGAAAGAAGGTTCAGCTATGGTAGAGCCGGTCTTGTAAGCAAGCAGGACCCCTAAGCTGTTCTAGACTGTGCACCACTGTCTTCAGTGGGAGCACATGGCCCTTCTGCAGCTTTAGACCTTCATAGCCCTGAATTGCTTATCGGCTGGCTGTGCTAGTGATGTATAATACTGCTTTCTTGAAGTTCTGAAGCCCGAAGACACAGAGTACTGCTGACTGTCTTCCTCTACAGCTACATAAAGCCTGAAACGAGGCATTTTAACATAATACATTCCACCCATATTTTAACAGAAATCAAAAGGCCCCATACAGGAGCACCAGCTGTACAACCCTGATGGCAGCACCACTTTTGTGTCCAGAAAAGAAAGCAATAAACCTGCTTAAAATATTGGTGCCATTCATCAACATTGTTGTTGAATACATTTTCTTCGGCGCTCCATTGGGAGACCCAGACGATTGGGTGTATAGCTACTGCCTCCGGAGGCCACACAAAGCATTACACTAAAAAGTGTAAGGCCCCTCCCCTTCTGGCTATACACCCCCCGTGGGATCACGGGCTGCTCAGTTTTCAAGCTTTGTGCGAAGGAGGTCAGACATCCACGCATAGCTCCACTGTTTAGTCAGCAGTAGCTGCTGACTATGTCGGATGGAAGAAAAGAGGGCCCATACTTGGGCCCCCAGCATGCTCCCTTCTCACCCCACTCTTGTCGGGTGTTTGTTAAGGTTGAGGTACCCATTGCGGGTACGGAGGCTGGAGCCCACATGCTGTTTTTCCTTCCCCATCCCCCTGAAGGGCTCTGGTGAAGTGGGATCTTACCGGCCTCCAGACTCTGAGGCCGGGCTCCATCCACAGACCCGGAGATCCTGCTGGATATGGAGCTGGGTACCATCAGGGACACGGCCCTGCAACATTCAGGTACTCTGTGTCCCCTACAGACAGGCACAGAACACGCCAGAGTTGCTGGGTGTTCTAGTGCGCCGGGGACAGTAGCGCTGTGCGCTGGGGTTATATGCACTACAGCTTTGCTGAGTGGCATTATTGTGGGGAACTACCGCGCCGACTGCCACTGAAAGCTGCGGCGCGGCTGAGACCTGTGGTGCGCCGGGGACTTCGCGCCGGCCGTGCTTTTACGACGGCAGCGCTCATAAATCTAGTCCCCGGCTTTTGCGGCCTAGTTACGGTTCGTTCCCGCCCCCAACCCTGTCATTCAGGGAAGGGGAGAGACGCGATCCAATGATCAGCGCCGAGGGCTGGAGTCTTATTTACATACTCCAGCCCTCTCACTGGGCACAGTGGGACGCCAGTTTCCCGCTCTTGGTCTGAACACGCCCACGGGCCGTCCCTCTTCACAGGACGCCGGCGGCCATTCCTGCAAGCAGTCTGGCTGGAGAACGGACATAGCCCTGGGAGACCCAGACAGGGGATTCTGGTGACCACACAACCGCTCTTAAGCGGGCGGTAAGCAGCACATATGTGCTGACCCCACTAGTGCCACAGTGTTATTTTGTGTACTTGGAGGTACCAATATATATATATATGTTGCACTGTAGGTCGCTTCTTGGCTTTATACCCTAGATTGCTCTGAGGAGACAACAGCATGTCATCCGCAAAAAGCAAGGGTGCCAAGGCACGGGCTTCATATGCTGCCTGTACCGCATGTGGGGCTGATCTACCGACAGGCTCCACTGACCCCCATTGTGTGCAATGTTCGGTCCCTGTGGCACTTCGTCAGCCGGAGTCTAGGCTAGTAGTGGCCCAGGCAGAGACGCCTGTGATCCCTGCCCCGGTGACGGGGACAGAGTTTGCTGTTTTTGCTGATAAGATGTCTGTGACTATGACAAAAATTCTGGAATCTTTGCAGTCCAGGCCGGTCACTCAGACCATGGGCACTGTTGATTCATTGGCCCTTGGTCCCCCTCACTTGGAACTTATCCGTGCTTCAAGGGGGTCCCCGACATCACAGGCTGAAGGCTCGGACTCGGACGACAGTCCCAGGCAGCCTAAGCGAGCTCGCTGGGAGAGACCCTCGGCGTCATCACGCTGGTCAGGGTCTCAGCGAGAAGATTCTCTGTATGATGAGACAGTGGCAGGTTATCAGGAGTCTAGCCCTGAGACCGCTTTCAATCCGGATACCCCTGATGGTGACGCCATGGTAAATAACCTTATAGCGGCCATCAATAAACTGTTGGATATTTCTCCCCCGGCTCCTCCAGCGGAGGAGGCAGCTGCAGAGCAGGAGAAATTCCATTTCAGGTATCCTAAGCGTAAATTGAGCTCTTTTCTGGACCACTCTGACTTCAGAGAAGCAGTCCAGAAACACAATGCTTATCCAGATAAGCGCTTCTCCAAACGTCTTAAGGATACACGTTATCCCTTTCCCCCTGACGTGGTCAAACGCTGGACCCAGTGTCCAAAGGTGGATCCCCCAATCTCCAAGCTTGCGGCTAGATCCATAGTTGCGGTGGAAGATGGGGCTTCACTTAAAGATGCCAATGACAGGCAGATGGACCTTTGGTTGAAATCTGTCTACGAAGCTATCGGCGCGTCGTTTGCTCCAGCATTCGCAGCCGTGTGGGCGCTCCAAGCTATTTCAGCTGGTCTGGCGCAGGTGGACTCTGTTATACGTCCATCAGTGCCGCAAGTGGCGTCCTTAACTTCACAGATGTCTGCATTTGCAACTTATGCTATCAATGCTGTCCTGGACTCTACGAGCCGTACCTCAATGGCGTCCGCCAACTCTGTGGTGTTACGCAGAGCCTTGTGGCTAAAGGAATGGAAAGCAGATTCTGCTTCCAAAAAATGCTTAACCAGTTTACCATTATCTGGAGACAGACTGTTTGGTGAGCAATTGGCTGAAATCATTAAACAGTCCAAAGGTAAGGATTCCTCCTTACCTCAGCCTAGATCAAACAAGCCTCAACAGAGGAGGGGACAGTCGAGGTTTCGATCCTTTCGAGGCTCGGGCAGGGGCCAATTCTCCTCGTCCAAAGGGACTCAGAAGGAGCAGAGGAACTCAGATTCCTGGCGGGCTCTCTCACGCCCAAAGAAAGCAGCCGGAGGTACCGCTTCCAAAGCGGCGACCTCATGACTTTCGGCCTCCTCCCTCCGCATCCTCGGTCGGTGGCAGGCTCTCCCGCTTTTGCGACATTTGGCTGCCACAGGTCAAAGACCGGTGGGTAACAGACATTTTGTCCCACGGGTACAAGATAGAGTTCTGTTCTCGTCCTCTGTCGCGGTTCTTCAGAACTGTTCCACATCCCGACCGAGCCGATGCTCTTCTGCAGGCGGTGGGCTCTCTAAGGGCAGAAGGAGTGGTGATCCCTGTTCCCCTTCAGGAACAAGGTCAAGGTTTTTACTCCAATCTCTTTGTGGTACCAAAAAAGGACAGCTCTTTCCGTCCTGTTCTGGACCTAAAACTGCTCAACAAGCACGTGAAAACCAGACGGTTCCGGATGGAATCCCTCCGCTCCGTCATTGCCTCAATGTCTCAAGGAGATTTCTTGGCATCAATAGACATCAAAGATGCCTATCTCCACGTGCCGATTGCGCCAGAACACCAGCGTTTTCTACGCTTCGTGATAGAAGACGAACATTTTCAGTTCGTAGCCCTGCCATTCGGTCTGGCGACAGCCCCACGGGTTTTCACCAAGGTCATGGCAGCAGTGGTAGCAGTCCTGCACTCGCAGGGACACTCGGTGATCCCTTACCTGGACGATCTACTTGTCAAGGCACCCTCTCAGGAGGCATGCCAACACAGCCTGAACGTTGCGCTGGAGACTCTCCAGACTTTCGGGTGGATCATCAACTTTTCGAAGTCAAGTCTGTCACCGACACAATCACTAACGTATCTTGGCATGGAGTTTCATACTCTCTCAGCGATAGTGAAGCTTCCGATGGACAAACAGCGTTCACTACAGACGGGGGTGCATTCTCTCCTTCAAGGCCAGTCGCACCCCTTAAGACGCCTCATGCACTTCCTAGGGAAGATGGTAGCAGCAATGGAGGCAGTCCCGTTTGCGCAGTTTCATCTGCGCTCGCTTCAATGGGACATTCTCCGCCAATGGGACGGGAAGTCGACGTCCTTAGACAAGAAAGTCTCCCTTTCCCAGGCGGCCAAGGACTCTCTTCAGTGGTGGCTTCTTCCCACCTCTTTATCACAGGGGAGGTCCTTCCTACCCCCATCCTGGGAGGTGGTCACGACAGATGCGAGTCTGTCAGGGTGGGGAGCAGTTTTTCTCCACCACAGGGCTCAGGGTATCTGGACTCAGCAGGAGTCCACCCTTCAGATCAATGTTCTGGAAATCAGGGCAGTGTATCTAGCCCTACTAGCCTTCCAGCAGTGGCTGGAAGGCAAGCAGATCCGAGTTCAGTCGGACAACTCCACAGCGGTGGCATACATCAACCACCAAGGCGGGACACGCAGCCGGCAAGCCTTCCAGGAAGTCCGGCGGATTCTGATGTGGGTGGAAGCCACGGCCTCCACCATATCCGCAGTTCACATCCCGGGCGTAGACAATTGGGAAGCAGACTTCCTCAGTCGCCAGGGCATGGACGCAGGGGAATGGTCCCTTCACCCGGACGTGTTTCAGGAGATCTGTCGCCGCTGGGGAATGCCGGACGTAGACCTAATGGCGTCTCGGCACAACAACAAGGTCCCAACCTTCATGGCGCGGTCTCGCGATCAAAGAGCTCTAGCGGCAGACGCCTTAGTGCAAGATTGGTCGCAGTTCCAGCTACCCTATGTGTTTCCCCCTCTGGCACTCTTGCCCAGAGTGCTACGCAAGATCAGATCCGATTGCCGCCGCGCCATCCTCGTCGCCCCAGACTGGCCGAGGAGGTCGTGGTACCCGGACCTGTGGCATCTCACGGTCGGCGAACCGTGGGCGCTACCAGACCGGCCAGACTTACTGTCACAAGGGCCGTTTTTCCACCTGAATTCTGCGGCCCTGAACCTGACTGTGTGGCCGTTGAGTCCTGGATCCTAGCGTCTTCAGGGTTGTCTCAAGGGGTCGTTGCCACCATGAGACAAGCTAGGAAACCCACGTCTGCTAAGATCTATCACAGGACGTGGAAGATTTTCTTATCCTGGTGCTCGGCTCAGGGAGTGTCCCCCTGGCCATTTGCATTGCCTACCTTTCTTTCCTTTCTGCAATCTGGTTTGGAAAAAGGCTTATCGCTCGGCTCCCTTAAAGGGCAAGTCTCAGCGCTATCGGTATTCTTTCAGAAGCGCCTAGCACGACTTCCTCAGGTACGCACGTTCCTGCAGGGGGTTTGTCACATTGTCCCGCCGTACAAACGGCCGTTAGATCCATGGGATCTGAACAGGGTTCTCATAGCTCTACAGAAGCCGCCCTTCGAGCCTCTGAAGGATGTTTCACTTTCTCGACTCTCACAGAAAGTGGCCTTTCTAGTAGCGGTTACGTCTCTTCGGAGGGTGTCCGAACTGGCAGCGCTGTCGTCCAAAGCTCCCTTCCTGGTGTTTCACCAGGACAAGGTGGTGCTGCGCCCGATTCAGGAGTTTCTCCCTAAGGTGGTATCCTCCTTTCACCTCAATCAGGATATCTCCTTACCTTCCTTTTGTCCTCATCCGGTTCATCGGTATGAGAAGGATTTGCATTTGTTAGATCTGGTGAGAGCACTCAGAATCTACATTTCCCGCACGGCGCCACTGCGCCGCTCAGATGCACTCTTTGTCCTTGTCGCTGGAAAGCGCAAAGGGTCGCAGGCTTCCAAATCCACCCTGGCTCGATGGATCAAGGAGCCAATTCTTGAAGCCTACCGTTCTGCTGGGCTTCCGGTTCCATCAGGGCTGAAGGCCCATTCTACCAGAGCCGTGGGTGCGTCCTGGGCGTTACGACACCAGGCTACGGCTCAACAGGTGTGCCAGGCAGCTACCTGGTCGAGTCTGCACACTTTCACCAAACATTATCAGGTGCATACCTACGCGGCGGCGGACGCCAGCCTAGGTAGAAGAGTCCTGCAGGCGGCAGTTGCCTCCTCGTAGAGGAGGGCTGTTTTGCAGCGGTATCTTGAGGTATTAATTTACCCACACAGGGACTGCTTTTGGACGTCCCAATCGTCTGGGTCTCCCAATGGAGCGCCGAAGAAGAAGGGAATTTTGTTACTTACCGTAAATTCCTTTTCTTCTAGCTCCAATTGGGAGACCCAGCACCCGCCCTGTTTCCTTCGGGATTTTTGTTTTTTTCGGGTATACATGTTGTTCATGTTGAACGGTTTCAGTTCTCCGAGGTTCCTTCGGATTGAATTTGTTTAAACCAGTTATTGGCTTTCCTCCTTCTTGCTTTAGCACTAAAACTGAGCAGCCCATGATCCCACGGGGGGTGTATAGCCAGAAGGGGAGGGGCCTTACACTTTTTAGTGTAATGCTTTGTGTGGCCTCCGGAGGCAGTAGCTATACACCCAATCGTCTGGGTCTCCCAATTGGAGCTAGAAGAAAAGGAATTTACGGTAAGTAACAAAATTCCCTTCTTTTCAAAAATAGACCGTATGCTCCAAATTGATCAAAGTGGTGCAGGAAAATGTGACAATAATATTTTGAAACAAAAATTTGCATACTGTTAATAGAGAGACATAATAAATTTGGTGCACAGCATTGCGCATTTTTAGGAATAATGTTCTGCCATTTTTTTCAGCATTCTCCGAAAGTTCTCTTTGGTCTTGGAAAATAATCAGACAAGACAACTGCCTCCTCAGGCACAAAGTTGCCACTAGATTCTACACCATTGCTTAATGCACCAGAAATTATACTTTTCCTGTCTACTCACAGCAATCATTTTTGTGCAAGTAGTGCATATCAGAATCATACACGGTTATGCTATATTCACACTTTGCCTTTTTGTTGCTTTTTTATGCAAATTAAAGGCTGTTTTTACAGAAGCAACAAAAATTATGAGATTTCAGAAATCTCACGCACATGATTGCTTTTTTTTAAATCTTCAGCATGTCAATTCTTACAGCGTTTTTGCTGTGTTTTTATATCATAGCAAGCAATGAGGAGGTGCAAAGAAGCTGCAAAAAGCTCAGCCATGCGTTTTCATTTTTACTGCATTTTTGGAGAATAATACTAATTTTATTAAACATGTACTGTAGACAAATGACACATAGATTCTGCACCAATAAATGCACCAAAACATAGCAAAGCCGTCTTTTTATAACCAACTTTTTTACTGTGGAGAGCAGGTTTTGACTGGGGAAAAAAAAAAAGGAAAAAAAAGGTGTGAAGCTAGCCTAAACATTTATACCAGGGAATCACACTGTACACTATCTACATAGTTAGTCGACATCTATACAGATGATAAACTATATTTTACTTTTAAGTTTTCTGATCAATTTTTAGGTGTTTGGTTGGAGACCCTGGTGGACGCATTTATGGAGATGTTGCATTTCTGGAGCATCACACACTGCTGGATAACATAGAACGTAAGGAACTATTACAAGATTATCATGCAATTGTAACGTTTATCTTTAGTACAGAACAACTAAGTAAAAAAAGACTGGTATAATTTCTTATTTTACCCTTCTACCCAGTTAATTCTTCGGTTTCCCATTAAGTCTGTCATCATGTGATTCAAAATGGACTAGCTGCTTCTTTCTAAGTTCTATGTAGAAACAAAAGACCCTTTTCTCCGCATGAGTCACTGCAAAACTCAATGGCTGGAGGAGGAGAGAGCAGCTGGGTCAGGAATTGAAAAGGGGAATAGACAAGAGACTTGCTGTTTCTACATAGCACAGAGAAAAGAGAAAAAATTGCTGGGTACAGAACCTGTGATGTTGAGAATAATTGGCAGTCTATATGCACAGAGCTATATTACTGATCCTCCTCTGCACAGAGGCCTGCCTAAACTGGTTAAAGAGCAACTGGCAATTGGCTTCTATATAGCTGATTGGCAGCTGTTTAATGGCTGCTATAAGCCAGTGAAACCTGGACCTACAGATCAATGTACACCTTTCTGGTTCTTCTCTTTTCCAATTGTGTGCTAAGGCAAAATAAGTTACAGAAACACTTAAAAGCTTTCACCTTCAATTTTTCATTGAAAGAATTTAAGTTTTGTTTTGTTTTTTGAGGGGGGAGGGGAGGCATATTCCCAGCAACCGCTATTGTTTATAGTGTTGTACATCAAGTGTGTTGCATGTCTGGAGTTCTAGGGTATGTTCATACAGTTTTTTGTAGGGTTTTTTACTATAAACATTCACTTCTAAAAAAAAGTATTTTTTCTGCTCAATTTTGAAAGCAAAAGTGTTGTCTTTTTTTTAATTTCTTTTAAATCCAATAACTCTTTTTTTATTGAACATTTTCATATACAATTATACAACATAGAACACCCCACCTCCCCATCACACTCCAATGTCTATATACTGCTGACTGTATACAAAGAATATGCAAAGGATAATGTTTGGTCCTTTGCAAGCATTGCAGTGAATTGCAGGTTATATTGCAGCTAAGGGAAAAAGTAACTATTTAAATCATCATCCACTGCGAGTGTGATTGGGATTAAGTGTGTGACTTGTGATTCAGGGATTTTGGATTTTAGTAGGGAGTAAATGGTCCTTGCCCTGGTTGCTTAGTGTCCTCTTCCCACAAATACGCCAATATTCTCACATCTGGGACATTTTCTTGGGAGATACCAAAGGTGGTGCTCTCTGCTAAATCATGTTGCATAAAATAGTTTAGATGGGGTGGACTAGTGATGGTACCTATTAGTGCTTGTTCAGTTTTTGGTGGCATCTATGTATGTCTGTTTCAATACTCTCAGATTCCAACCTGATGACAATTTGCTATTTGTTACGGGGGTCTGTCTGATAATAAAACCCAAAGGAATATCAGACAGTCAGGGTCCACCGTGCAAAGACTCTGCTGCAGACTATGGCAGAGGATAAGGGGTATATAAGTGTGCCACTGTAAATAGTAATAGCACAAGTGCAGAATGCAATACCTCTGTTAAACTCACAGAGGAATATAATTAGGAAATAAAGCCCCTTGCTTGGAGGGTGTTTGGTATGGTCTCTGTTAATGGTCACAGAGACAAAAGCAGTGAGTGTGAAATGGCACCTACCTAGGTCCGTTCCTCTAGCGGTGCCAGGAGACAGACAGCAGCGTCGCACAAAGGTCCTACCTGCGTTCGCTCCACTAGTGTGCGAGGACACGAACCACTAGATATGGCACCTGCCTAGGTCCGCTCCACTAGTGGTGCAAAAGAGACGGACAGCAGCATAAGCCGCACAAAGCTCCTACCTATGTTCGCTCCCCTAGGATACGAACAACTGCCAGACACAGTATAAGGAACGTTACCCTAGCGGCAACGTCCACCTACAAGTAGAATCACAAGGCCCAGCCGGACCATGTGCCTCAGGCACCTGCCTATGTCCGCTCCACTAAGATGTAAGGATACGGACCACAGCCGAAGCTGTAAGGTATAAGAATGCTACCCTGCCGGTAGCGCTCACCTAGCATAGACAGAGAGATGCCTAGAGGGACGTGCACAGAGCGTCTACTCTCATGCATGAACCAAGAGGACTGAGCGCCGGGCGGCGTGCGTCAGGGTCTTATATAGACTCTGTGCCTCATCCAAGATGGAGGACACCAGAGCCAATCCGCTGCCAGAATGGCAGCAATGACATCACGCTGGCCTATCACCGAGCAAAGCGTCACAAGCACATGACCAGCGACCAATCGGCATAGAAGGTGTCAGAGACATGTGACCACGTGTCACAAGCACATGACCAGCGGCCAATCAGCTTAGAAGGTGTCAGAGACATGTGACCTCGTGTCAGCGATGATGTCACCCGCACATGTGCAATGGCTCCAAGATAGGACTTAGTCTCCAGCGCTTACACATGTGCAGTAGCAAGAAATCCGAACATAGTCTCCAGTGCTCGCACATGTGCAGTAGCAAGATATTCGAACATAGTCTCCAGTGCCACAGCAACCGTAACAGTACCTCCCCCTCAAGGGCCCCCCTCCCGGCGACGCAGGTAATCGGCAACTAAGTCGGGAGCATGGACAGCCTCCTCAGGCTCCAAAGAGCGATGTTCCGGGCCGTAGCCCTCCCAATCTATCAAGAAGAACCTGCGCCCTCTAACCATATTCGAACCAACTATGGCTCGTACCTCATAGCTAGAGCGAGAGGAATCAGAGGCAGGAGAGTGCACTTCACGAGCGTGAGGTAAAATATCCGGCTTTAGCAGTGAGACATGGAATTTGTCATGGATCCTAAGATGGACGGGTAACTTCAATTGGTAGACTACAGGATTTACCTGTCGAAGAACCTCATAAGGACCCAGGAAGCGAGGAGCAAATTTGACAGAGCTCACTTTAAGTTTCACGTGTTTTGCAGAGAGCCACACAAAGTCCCCCGGAGAAAAGACAGGAGCCGGGCGACGAAACCGATCGGACACCGTCTTCATACGGTCCTTAGCTGCTTGGATCGACTCTTGAGTCCGATCCCAAACCTCTCTGGCATTAGTTGCCCAGTCGGCCACAAGAGGAGGAGGTGCAGCAGCGGGAAACGGTACCGGTACCCTAGGGTGTTGCCCATTATTGAGTACGAACGGTGTCTGCCCAGTGGCCTCAGCCAGCGAATTGTTAAGGGCAAATTCTTCCCAGGGTAGGAGGGAGGACCAGTTATCATGGTTCTCAGCAACAAAGTGTCAAGTGTCGAAGGTATATAATCATGGATTGATTGGTACGCTCAACCAAACCATTGGTCTCCGCAGAAGGCTACAAAGATCTCGCCAGAAACGGGAAGCAAATTGCGGGCCTCTATCACAAATGATACGATCTGGCATCCCGTGAAGCCTAAAGACATGCTTGAGGAATAGTTTGGCTAGTACCCTGGAAGATGGGATTCTCGATAACGGTACGAGATGAACCATCCGGGAGAAATGGTCTGTAATGACCCACAGAAATTTATGTCCCTGTGAACACGGAAGATCACCCACAAAGTCCATGCCTACCACCTCCCATGGTCTATCTGGCACTGGTAAAGGATGCAAGAGCCCAGCCGGTCTCTGCCGTAACAGACGGTTGCGAGCACATGAGTAGCAGGAACTGACATATCTCTTGACGTGACTGGCTAAGTGTGGCCACCAATACCACCTCTCGAGTAACTCTCGTGTCCGTCTAATACCAAAATGCCCACCCACCTTTGAGGTGTGGGCCCACGACAGTATATCATTCTGTCGATCCGGCGGAACAAAGGTCTTGCCCGGTGGGATTTGGTCTAACGTCACAGGGGGGAGCGTATGAAAAACCCTAGAGGGAAGGATAAGACGAGGTTCGTCAAGCTCTTCCTGGGTAGAAACCATAGAGCGAGACAGGACGTCTGCCTTGTTATTCTTACTCCCAGACAGATAGTTGATGGAGAAGTGAAAGCGGGAGAAAAATAAGGACCAGCGGGCTTGGCGAGGATTCAGACGCTGAGCGGTTTGTAAGTACGTCAGATTCTTATGGTCTGTATAGACCTGGAAAGGATGTTTCGCTCCTTCTAGCAAGTGACGCCACTCCTCCAAGGCTAATCTCAGGGCGAGCAGTTCCCTATCCCCAATGGTATAGTTTCTCTCTGCCGGTGAAAAAGTTTTAGCAAAGAAGAAACACGGCCTTTTTCTACCTACACCGTTCTTTTGATACAAGACCGCACCAGCACCCACTGAAGAGGCATCAACCTCCAAGAGAAAGGGCTTATTCTCATCGGGTCTTTGAAGAACGGGAGCAGTTGAAAAGTGTCTTTTTACTGCCTCAAAAGCCTGGGATGTCTCAGTAGACCAGACTTTTGGATTAGCACCTTTCTTAGTCAAGGCCACCAAAGGGGCCACCAAAGTAGAGAAATGGGGTATGAACTGCCGGTAATAATTTATGAATCCTAAGAAGCGTTGCACCGCCTTCAAGGAATGAGGTTCGGACCATTCCAGGACAGCAGAGAGCTTCGCAGGATCCATAGCCAGACCCTCTTGTGAGATAATGTAACCCAAAAAAGGCAAGGATGACTGCTCGAATACACACTTTTCGAGTTTAGCAAACAATAAGTGCTCCCTTAAACAGGAAAGGACACGAACAACATCCTGACGATGAGTCTCCAGATCAGGAGAAAAAATCAGGATGTCGTCCAGATACACCACGACGGAGGATAACAGTAAATCCCTGAACACATCGTTTACGAAGTCCTGAAATACTGCGGGTGCATTACATGAACCAAAAGGCATGACTAGGTATTCATAGTGACCGTCTCGGGTGTTAAAAGCGGTCTTCCATTCGTCACCCTCTCGAATTCGTACCAAGTTATACGCACCCCGCAGATCCAACTTCGTAAAAACCTGAGCTCCCCTCAGTCTGTCAAAGAGCTCCGAAATTAAAGGTAACGGGTATTTGTTCTTTATTGTGATTGCGTTGAGACCCCTGTAATCTATGCAGGGACGCAAATCACCCTCTTTCTTCCGAACAAAGAAAAACCCAGCTCCCGCGGGAGAGACAGACTTACGAATGAACCCCTTCTCTAAACTCTCTCTTATATAGGTTGACATGGCCTCCGACTCAGGTATTGACAGGGGATAAACCCTGCCCTTAGGTGGAACCAAACCTGGGATAAGGTCTATGGCGCAGTCATACGGCCTATGGGGTGGAAGAACCTCAGCACCCTGTTTGGAGAACATGTCAGCGAAATCCAAATAGGGTGTAGGTATGGGAGAGAGATCAGTTGATGCAACCGCAACAACCTTAGGTGGTAAGGGAAGACATCGGGACTGACATTTCGAACCCCAACTAATAATGCTGTCGGACTCCCAGTCAATTAGAGGAGCATGGGTCCGAAGCCATGGGAGACCCAGAAGAACGTCGTCTATACTCTCAGGCAAAACAAGAAAAGAAATCTCCTCTATGTGACCCTGAGACAGGGAAAGGCGCAAGGGAACTGTCCTCAATGTAATGGAGTCAGACAACATAGTCCCATTAACAACACGGACAGGAATAGGCGACTCTAACATGATAGAGGGAATATTGTGTCTCTTTACAAATCCTGAGGACACAAAAGTCCCGTCAGCTCCGGAATCCACAAAAGCCATAATAGGCCATGTATTCTTAGAGAATGAGAGCTGACCTGGGATACTACACTTAGAGGGTGCAGAAGACGTCTCTAGTAACCCCCCACTAATGGTTACTAGGCCTGGGAGTTTCCCTGACGGCTAGGACACTTGTTGGCATAGTGCCCAGCCTGACGACATACGTAACATATAGGAGGACCAGACCTGCGTAGTCTGGAGGACGTATGACCTAACTCCATAGGAGTGGGAGATGTCTCAGATGCTGAGGAAGATGGTAGTGGACCCTCAACAACTGGAATAGCCCGATGCTTAGGGCGTGAGGAAGAAACCTCGAGTCTACGTTCCTTATGGCGTATGTCGATCCTTGTTGCTACAGTGATTAAGTCCTCCAGAGAAGTAGGGACCTCACGAGTAGCAAGGGCATCCTTGACATAGCCTGCCAACCCTCTCCAGAAGATAGGAATCAACACCTTTTCTGGCAAATCTAGTTCTGCCACCAGAGTTCTAAAAGCAATGGCATAACAACTAGTGGATAACGAACCCTGGGATAGATCTAACAGTCTCAGGGCCGCATCATGGGTAACCTGCGGACCCATGAATACCGCTTTAAGAGCTTCAAGAAAGTCTTGATATCTCAGAGTAACCACATCAGAGCGCTCCCATAGGGGAGTCGCCCATTCTAAGGCTTTGTCCTGAAGTAAGGATATGATAAAGCCTACTCTGGACCTCTCCGTAGAGAAGCGAGAAGAGTTGACCTCTAGGTGTATCTGACACTGACTAATGAAACCACGACATGATCTGGCATCGCCAGAATACCTGTTTGGCAGAGCAAGGCGAGGATCATGTGCAGATGTCACCATGGTCTGAGGTTTATCCTCAATAGTCTTGAGCCGCGACTCAAGTACAAGTACTTGTATGTAACGGTGTATGCTGATATTCTGCCATAACTGCCAGACCCTTGGCTCAGTCCTAATGTTACGGGGGGCTGTCTGATAATAAACCCCAAAGGAATATCAGACAGTCAGGGTACACCGTGCAAAGACTCTGCTGCAGACTATGGCAGAGGATAAGGGGTATATAAGTGTGCCACTGTAAATAGTAATAGCACAAGTGCAGAGTGCACTACCTCTGTTAAATTCACAGAGGAATATAATTAGGAAAAAAGCAATTCCTCCCTTGCTTGGAGGGTGTGTGATATGGTCTCTGTTAATGGTCACAGAGACAAAAGCAGTGAGTGTGAAATGGCACCTACCTAGGTCCGTTCCTCTAGCGGTGAAAGGAGACGGACAGCAGTGTAAGTCGCACAAAGCTCCTACCTGCGTTCGCTCCACTAGTGTGCGAGGACACGAACCACTAGATATGGCACCTGCCTAGGTCCGCTCCACTAGTGGTGCAAAAGAGACGGACAGCAGCATAAGCCGCACAAAGCTCCTACCTATGTTCGCTCCTCTAGTGTGCGAGGATACCAACAACTGCCAGACGCAGTATAAGGAACATTTCCCTAGCGGCAACGTCCACCTACGAGTAGAATCACAAGGCCCAGCCGGACCATGTGCCTCAGGCACCTGCCTATGTCCACTCCACTAAGATGTAAGGATACGGACCGCAGCCGAAGCTGTAAGGTATAAGAACGCTACCCTGCCGGTAGCGCTCACCTAGCATAGACAGAGAGATGCCTAGAGGGACGTGCACAGAGCGTCTACTCTCATGCATGAACCAAGAGGTCTGAGCGCCGGGCGGCGTGCGTCAGGGTCTTATATAGACTCTGTGCCTCATCCAAGATGGAGGACACCAGAGCCAATCCGCTGCCAGAACGGCAGCAATGACGTCCCGCTGGCCTATCACCGAGCAAAGCGTCACAAGCACATGACCAGCGACTAATCGGCATAGAAGGTGTCAGATATGTGACCACGTGTCACAAGCACATGACCAGCGGCCAATCAGCTTAGAAGGTGTCAGAGACATGTGACCTCGTGTCAGCGATGATGTCACCCGCACATGTGCAATGGCTCCAAGATAGGACTTAGTCTCCAGCGCTTACACATGTGTAGTAGCAAGAAATCCGAACATAGTCTCCAGTGATCGCACATGTGCAGTAGCAAGATATCCGAACATAGTCTCGAGTGCCACAGCAACCGTAACACTATTATGCACTTTATTTATCATTTTGTAATATACCCTTTCCTTTGTTGGAAGCATTTTGTATACTCCTTGACATATACCTGATGGTTAATAAACAGTGGTACCACCACACGTGCTTCAGTATATCTTATTTACGCTGTTCCCCACTTACATATCTGCGTCCATTGAGGCAATTCCCACTTGATATGTGTGCTGGCTGACTAATACATATAGCATATCAATGTTGTCATGTACCAATAGACCCTGTTACTGGCGCATGCGAAATGAGCATGGTATGCACCTTGCGTTCCATCTCACCTTACTTCCTTGTTTATGGTTATCTAAATATGGCATCCTCGCCGACGTGTGCGCAGTTGTTATGCAACGCATTCTGCGTTCCACCTCATGTCATCTCCTCAACAGAGCGTATTTCTGGATGCCACATACCTATATAAACGGGTGCATTTTTTACTTTTCCCGATACCTACTGAGACAGGACTTTCTGACATGGGCTAAGGCATCGCTGAGACCTCCTGGACTACATAGAGGATATTTAAATGACACTTTATCATGAGTTAAGTACTTTATTCTACATTTATTATGACATGATACATGATCTATGATCAGATTTATGGGGTCCTTTTTTCTGCTACCACATTGAGGAGTCCTGCATTATTGCTTTGCTCTGTAGCACTTTATTAACTGGTAATATTACCTCCTCATAAGCACCTTATTAACTGGGTATATTAAGTATCACCTCCTTACAAGGATTATAGCATATTACTGCTGCTTATAAGTACCTGTTGAGAAAGGAGTCAATGTACATCCTGCACCAAGCACCTTTTCAATTATTAACTATGTATTTATATGGGAGTGTTTGACGTATTACTCATATATCAGACTATCTGTGTTTGATGTATTGTTTATGCACGGGGATTATTTGGCACAAGATACTGGATTTACATAGGGTGCATTATATCTATTCTGTCTCACTACTCCTGATGAACCTATTTAGAGGAAATAAGTCGAGTTATTCAAAATTACTGGGTAGGGGCCTAGTCATTATGATTTTTTACATATCTTGACGGGACTCATCATACCCTGTATTTAATTGAGAGTTGTTTATTTGTTATCTATATACACACATTTGTATTTTTATTTATCTTATCTCTATCTGACAATGCATTAACCCTAATGAATATGTATGTATTTCATAGAATCCTAGAATATTAGAGTTGGAATGGACCTCCTGGGTCCAACCCCCTGCTCAAAGCAGGATTCACTAAATTATCCCAGACAGATGTCCGTCCAACCTCTTTTTAAAGACTTCCATTGAAGGAGAACTCTCATGGCAGCCTGTTTCACTCGTTGATCACTGTCAAAAAGTTTTTTCTAATATCTAATCTGTGTCTCCTCCTCATCAGTTTCATCCCATTGCTTCTAGTCTTTCCTTGTGAAAGTGAGAAAAAAACTGATCCCTCTACAGTGTGGCAGCCTTTAAGATATTTGTATCCTTTTGAAAATTACTGAATTTATTGTTTTTGGTACCTCTGTATAAGGACTCATGTGGTAGTCACTGGTACTTGGATTGACACTTACCTGTGTTGTTGCTCTTGACTTTGGTTATATTTTGTAACTTGCCTACCTTGGCTTCCTCTGGTATCTGTTACTTGTTAATGTAAGGCGCCACCTCTGTGCTACCCTTCCCTGTCTCCTATTAGGATGTAACAGGGTCGGTAAGGGTGAGCCGTCGCGGAGTGGGGGCACCATTTGCATTATACTAGGGTGCCAACCCTTGCAGTCAGGTAGGATACAGTGTGAGGGAAATATTACGTGGAGAATAGCTCTCTTCCCCCCCAATCTTTTTTTTATCAGGATATTTGTATCTGTATTTATATATTTTTAGTTGCCTAGTTGGGTATCAATATTTTTTACTAGTCTTTTGACTTGTAGTTGATCTACTAAAAGTAACTTTTTAATTGTGTGAAATATGTGATCCTCATGTACCTTACACAGATTATATTTGGCAATGGTGAATTTTCTTTCCAGAATGCACTGGAAATATACAAATTACCTTACTCGAGCTTCAATTCCTGGTTTGACAATTTCCTTCAAGCAGCTTGACCCAGCTACACCCAAAGAGCTTCAGATACATAGCGACACTTCACTCCCCAGAATGCACTGGAATTTTTTACTTTTTTTTTTTTTGAAAGCCCAAAGTCGTGCATGATACCCAAATATGCTTCAAAACATTGACTAAGTGCCATTAAAAAAAGCACTACGATGCTGGTCTACTTGAAAACCTCTCCAACAGGTGAAGGGTCCCTAAAACCATTCCCATCCCTCCGAGCCAGAAGGCTACAGCGAGGGTCAGGGATTAGTAGCCTCCTTTAGCCGAAGCCAAGGAAAGCCCCAATCTAGGCTCCTAGCATCTGACCGGGTTGCAACCCAAGGTGAGAACTAGGAGCCATCGAGTGTCAGCTCCCCTCCCGAAATAGGGAAGCAAGGGTTCAGGGGGGAGCCCAACCTAGTGACAGGGTGGACACATATATAGGGTGAAACACAGTAAAACCAAATATAAAAATAGTGAAAATTATTCAGTGTAATACTGAATCATCTACCGGTAATTAAAAAATTCCCCATCCTTGTCAGAAGGCACGGAAAAGAGTGTGTGCATAAAGAATAAAGAAGTGAACTGCTAATAGAAATGTGCCAAAACTCAAGTAGGTTTACCCACACCCAGTGACTTAAAGCACCCTAGGGTCACCATTCCCAGGGCACTTTGCACTTTGGGCTTTCAATCTTACTTTACCTAATAGCATCAATACTGGAGGACCAAGTGTTCAATCGGATGGCTAGATGAGCCACCCAGTGCACTTAGCAGCACACCGTACCCAATGTGCATTGTATCAATCTACTAGGATGGTGGTGACCAAAATAGTCTTTTCAAATGATACTACGCTTGATCTTAGCCAAAAGACTAACAAAAATGCACTGTAAATATGCAAATTACCTTCCTCAAGCTTCAGTTCCTGGTTTCACAATTTCCTTCAAGCAGCTTGATCCAGTTACACCCAAAGGTCTTGAGACTCATGACGACCCTTCACGCTTCCCAAAATGCATTGAAATATGCAAATTACCTTCCTCAATTTTCAATTCCTGGTGACGATTTATTCGTTATGAACCACATCTGATCTGTATGTACAGTTGAAGTAATGACACTAGAAAGATGATTTTCCAGGACTTTGGCTAATATTTTAATGTCTATATTTAATAACGAAATTGGACTATATGATTCTGGGATATGGGGATCTTTCTCTTGTTTAGGAATAACCACAATAGTGGCTTAAATCCTAGAGGGTCTTCCCAGAAGGGGAAACTTTAGATTTGTACAGTGCTTCAGAAGACTCCTGGAAAACCATTAGAATATCGGGGTTGTTTGCACTAGCATCCCGTCCTTTCCCTTCGTGTCTTTACTGAAAGACATGACCTGTTGGGTTTTCGATATAACTGCCAAAAGGTGCCCAACCTTCTCCCCCTCTTCAAAGTATTTTTGTTTTCTTTATCGTTCCTTTTGGAGACCCATACTATGGGTGTTTAGCTTCTGCCTCCGGAGGACACACAAAGTACTACACTTAAAAGTGTAGCTCCTCCCTCTGAGCTTATACACCCCCTGGTAGCCAGTCCTAGCCAGTTTATTGCTTTGTGTCAGGAGGCATACATCCACACATGCATTCTCATCTGATTTGTTTGACTTTTGGAAAGAGTTTGAAGAAAAGCGGGTCCATGTCTGGACTCCCGGCATGTCCCTTCTCACCCCACTGTGTCGGCGGTGTTGTTAAGGTTGATTTACAAGGCTGCAGCCTTACATGCCGCGCTCCTTCACCATCCCTTCTGGGCTCTGGCTTGAAGTGGGAGCCAGCACGGTCTCCATGCCTGGCAGGAGTCCGGTCTCCATCCACAGCCCCTTGAGGATTCTGTTGGACCGAAGCACTCATCTCCAGGGACATGGCCCTGCGTCTCAGCAGCTAAGTACCTGAGACGTTTATGTTGGGGGTCCCGGTTCTTTATTGTAAGGGGAGAGTATGCTGTATGTGATTGTTTTAACTTTTCCGGCGGATTCTCTAGCTTTTGCCTGAGAACCGCGCCGATGGTGCCTGCTTGTCGGCCTCGCCGCTTAAATTTAGGCCCCGGCTGCGCCGGAGGCCTAGTTTAATTTTCCTGCCCTCGCATGTCACTCATGCAGAGGGACAGGTTTGGCTCCTCCCGGCGGCCGTTCTACACAGGAGAGGGACACTCCCCACTGCTGGGGCGTCCCTCCTTCCCTGCAGGTCTCTATAGCCCTCCAGTTCCCGCTCTTTTATAGGAACGCCCCCTAGTCATTTCTCAGGCAGAGTTCACTCTGCTCTGGGACATCCTGCATTCTGCATCTCTGCTGAGGTGCTGCGACTGGGGGACCGGGCTTTGGGATCTGGAGGGCACACAACACCGAGCTCAGCGGTCTGGTAAGCCACAGCCGGTCTCCGGTTGTGGACCTCTGTATACCAGCAGCATGTCTCACACAAGGAGCAAGGCTCCAAAGCTTTATTCTGCATGCACTGCATGTAAGCTCCTGCAGCCTGAGCCGAGCATTTATCCACACTGTGATGGTTGCTCTAACTTGGCGGTGCCACAGCCTGGAGTCTCACCCCCAGTGGTCTCTCAGGCTGCTGCTGCACCTGTGATTGAACCCCAGGCCTGGGTAGAGTCCTTTTATAGGTCCATATCCCAGTCATTTGCTGAGTCCATGGGACTTTTGTCCAGGACTTTGATGAATATGCATCATCCCCCCTCACAGGGTGCCTCTAATACTCTTGACAGAGGACTCCTATCCTCTGACCTCCATCCATCGGAGCTCACGGAGGATTCATCATCTGATCCCAGACCCCGTCCTTCTAAGAGAAGGCGCAGGGTTTCCTCCCCCTCCCCATCCCACGGCTCTGTCTCAAGAGCTGACTCTCAAGATGAGGAGGATACCCTCACTGGGGGCTCGGAGGCTATGTATCCCATCGATTTCTCTGAGGGTGACTCAGATCTTAGTGATTTGATTGCTTCTATTAATTCTGTGCTGGATCTCAATCCGCCAGTGTCAGAGGAGCAACTCTCTTTGGCAGAAAAACATCAGTTTACCTCGCCTAAGAGAGTGAAGAGTGTGTTCTTTAACCACTCCAGTTTCAGACCGCTGTGACCAAACCCAGTGCCTGCCCTGACAAACGCTTTCCAAAGCGTGGTTCTGATGACCGGTTTCCATTTCCACCTGAGGTGGTCAAGGAGTGGTCTCACTCCCCAAAGGTAGACCCTCCGGTGTCTAGGCTCTCAGCCCGGACCGTTGTGTCGGTGGCTGACGGCACCTCACTTAAGGATTCCACTGACCGTCAGATTGACCTTCTGGCCAAATCTGTGTATGAAGCTGCGGGGGCCGCGTTTTCCCCATCTTTTGCAGCAGTGTGGGCTCTCAAAGCCATCTCTGCTTCTCTAGAGGAGATGCATTCCCTCACCAAGGAATCTATGCCTGAGATGGTTACCTTAACTGCTCAGGCTTCAGCCTTTTCATCTTATGCCATGTCTGCCATGCTAGAGGCTGCTCACCGCACTGCGGTGGCTTCAGCTAATTCTCTTGTTATCCGCAGGATTTTGTGGCTTCAAGAGTGGAAGGCAGATGCTTCTTCCAAGAAGTTTCTTGCTGGGCTCCCTTTTGCTGGTTCACGGCTGTTTGGTGAACAGCTGGATGAAATCATCAAAGAAGCTACTGGCGGGAAGAGTACTTCCATGCCACAAACCAAGACCAGGAAACCCGCCCAGGGTAGGAATCAATCGAGGTTTCGTTCCTTTCGTTCCTCCAACTGGTCATCCTCTAAGCCTTCCGCCTCGTCCGCTAACTCAGCCAAGGATCAGAAATCCAACTGGCGCCCAAAAGCGCGTCCGCAGAAGACCGCAGGAGGTTCTGCCACTAAGGCAGCTTCTTCATGACTCTCGGCCCGCTCCAGCCACGTCCTTAGTCGGTGGCAGGCTCTCCCACTTTGGCGACGCTTGGTTAAAGCAAGTCTCCGATCAGTGGGTGAGAGACATCATATCTCATGGCTACAGGATAGAATTCTCTTCCAGCCCTCCAAACAGATTTTTTCTCTCAACTCCCCCCTGCTCCAAGGCCGCTGCCTTCTCGCAGATCGTGGCGTCCTTGCAGGCAAACAGAGTGATTGTCCCAGTTCCCGCTCAGGAACGGTTCAGAGGTTTTTACTCAAATCTCTTCCTAGTTCCAAAAAAGGACGGTACCTTCCGGCCCATCCTGGATCTCAAGCTTCTCAACAAGCATGTCCGGGTGCGGCATTTTCGCATGGAGTCTCTGCGATCAGTCATTGCCTCTATGACCCAAGGGGAGTTCCTGGCGTCCATCGACATCAGAGATGCCTATCTACATGTGCCAATCGCAGTGTCACATCAGCGTTGGTTACGTTTTGCGATAGGAGAGGATCATTTCCAATTCGTGGCTCTCCCCTTCGGGTTAGCCACGGCCCCTAGGGTATTCACCAAGGTCATGGCGGCAGTGATTGCGGTCCTGCACCTCCAGGGGTTAGCAGTGCTTCCTTATCTGGACGACCTTCTGGTCAAGGGTACATCCAGCGCAGACTGTCAGCGGAGTGTTTCGCTCACTCTCGCCACCCTAGCCCAATTCGGGTGGATTGTCAATCTTCCCAAATCCACTCTGACTCCGACCCAGAGTCTCATGTACCTAGGGATGCAGTTCGAGACTTTGCCGGCACTTGTGAAGTTGCCCTTAATCAAACAGCAGTCTCTCCGGCTAGCAGTGCGCTCTCTCCTGAGGCCCCGCCGTTATTCCCTCAGGCGCCTGATGCAGGTGCTGGGTCAAATGGTGGCCTCCATGGAGGCGGTTCCCTTTGCCCAGTTCCATCTGCGTCCTCTGCAGCTGGACATTCTCCGCTGTTGGGACAAGCAGCCTTCCTCCTTAGAGAGATTAGTGGCTCTGTCGCCACGGACCAGGAGCTCTCTTCAGTGGTGGCTTCGACCCCTCTCCCTGTTCCAAGGGCGCTCCTTCCTGACTCCGTCCTGGGTGATTCTCACCACGGATGCCAGCCTTTCCGGCTGGGGAGCGGTACATCTCCACCACAGAGCACAGGGCACTTGGACTCCGTCCGAGTCAGCCCTTTCAATCAATGTGCTGGAAACCAGAGCTGTGCTTCTAGCTCTCCTAGCCTTTCACCACCTGTTGGCGGGCAGGCACATTCGAGTCCAGTCAGACAACGCGACAGCGGTTGCCTACATCAATCACCAAGGCGGGACACGCAGCCGCCTTGCAATGTTGGAGGTCCAACGCATTCTTCAATGGGCGGAGGACTCCAAGTCCACCATATCCGCAGTCCACATCCCTGGCGTAGAAAACTGGGAGTCAGATTATCTCAGCCGTCAATCCGTGGACGGTGGCGAGTGGTCCCTGCATCCGGCAGTGTTTCAGTCAATCTGCCGCAAGTGGGGCACTCCGGACGTGGACCTAATGGCATCCCGTCACAACAACAAGGTTCCGGTTTACGTGGCTCGCTCCCACGATCCTCAGGCCTTCGCCGCGGACGCTCTGGTTCAAGACTGGTCCCAGTTTCGTCTGTCCTACATGTTTCCCCCTCTAGCTCTCTTGCCCAGAGTCCTGCGCAAGATCAGAATGGAGGGCCGTCGAGTCATCCTCATTGCACCGGACTGGCCCAGGCGAGCTTGGTATCCGGACCTGCTCCAACTGTCCGTGGAGATGCCGTGGCATCTTCCGGACCGTCCAGACCTGCTCTCGCAAGGTCCGTTTTTCCGCCCGAATTCTGCGGCACTCAAATTGACTGCGTGGCTCTTGAGTCCTGGATTTTGACGGCTTCTGGTATTCCTCCTGAAGTCATCTCCACTATGACTCGGGCCCGTAAGTCTTCCTCCGTCAAGAACTATCACAGGACTTGGAAAATTTTCCTGTCCTGTTGTCGCTCTTCCGGCCATTCTCCTTGGCCATTCTCGTTGCCGACCCTTCTGTCTTTTTTACAGTCCGGTCTGCAGCTAGGCTCAGGTCCGCACCTTCATGCAAGGTGCGTCTCACATCATTCCACCTTATCGGCGGCCCTTGGATCCCTGGGACCTTAACTTGGTCCTCACGGTATTGCAGAAACCCCCTTTCGAGCCCCTTAGGCAGGTTTCTTTGTATCATCTTTCTCAAAAGGTGGCCTTTCTAGTTGCCATAACTTCTCTCAGGAGAGTCTCTGATTTGGCTGCGCTCTCCTCGGAGTCACCTTTTTTGGTTTTTCACCAAGACAAGGTAGTTCTCCGTCCGACTCCGGACTTTCTTCCTAAGGTAGTCTCTCCCTTCCACCTTAACCAGGATATTTCCTTGCCTTCCTTCTGTCCGGCCCCTGTTCATCGCTTTGAGAAAGCGCTGCATACTCTACATCTGGTGCGTGCTCTCCGGATTTATGTGTCTCGCACCGCTGCGCTTAGGCGGTGCATCTCTCTTTTTGTGCTAACCACAGGGCGGCGCAAGGGTCTCTCTGCTTCTAAGCCGACCTTGGCCCATTGGATTAGATCGACCATTTCGGACGCCTACCAGAGTACTCAGGTGCCTCCCCCGCCGGGGATCAAAGCACACTCGACCAGAGCTGTCGGTGCCTCTTGGGCTTTTAGGCACCAGGCTACGGCTCAACAAGTCTGTCAGGCTGCCACTTGGACTAGCCTGCATACCTTTTCGAAGCACTACCAAGTGCATGCTCATGCTTCGGCAGATGCGAGCTTGGGCAGACGCATCCTTCAGGCGGCTGTCGCCCACTTGTGAAGTTAGGCTCCGCCTACTTCTTAGTTTTTCTTTTTATTCCCACCCAGGGACAGCTTTGGAACGTACCATAGTATGGGTCTCCAAAAGGAACGATAAAGAAAAAGAGAATTTTGTTACTTACCGTAAATTCTTTTTCTTATAGTTCCGTATTGGGAGACCCAGCTCCCTCCCTGTTGCCTGTTGGCAATTTTCTTGTTCCGTGTGTTATCACCGGCTGTTGTTGTGGACAGAGTCTCTGGTTGTTCCGGTTCTTACTCGGTTCTACTTGTGGGTGGCTATTCTCCTTCAGCTTTTGCACTAAACTGGCTAGGACTGGCTACCAGGGGGTGTATGAGCTCAGAGGGAGGAGCTACACTTTTAAGTGTAGTACTTTGTGTGTCCTCCGGAGGCAGAAGCTAAACACCCATAGTATGGGTCTCCCAATACGGAACTATAAGAAAAAGAATTTACGGTAAGTAACAAAATTCTCTTTTTTAGAAGAATTGCTTAGTTCCCTCTTTATTTAACATATGCTGTGCTAGCTGGTATTTAGCCTCTTTTAAACTAGTATGATGGATGCTCGTCAGAGGGATCAACCAGATATTGACCATCAGCATTATATATCTAGATATTTACAGTTTTATCAAATGATTTGGAGGTGTTTTTAATTCTACTTACCTATTTAATAGTTATTAATTATTACACGTGTGACATCTGTGTTTGCATACATGTGACAGGTACCGGAGAAAACATGTGTCTCTGAAATAAAAAGATATTCTATATTTACCTGTATCCAGCGCTGTTTTCTTCGGCTCTGCTGCCTCCCACTTCTGACCACCGCTCATTATACTCAGAATATTCACCACACTGAGGAGCTGGAAGCCAGAGCATCGTGGGGACAGCGCTGGGTACAGCACTGCAAGGACAGCATCGCGGGGACAGGTGAGTATTCAGCAAGCAGTGTGTGTAGTGACATCCAAGAGGTCATTGGAGTTTCCAATGAAGACTGATGACATCCCGATGACACCCCCGCACTACAGCGGGTGTCACCAAGGTGACTTCACGGGTTTATCAGAGTTCATTGGGAATTCTGATGAGTCCCTGATACTGTCGCTGCAATGCTTCGACTTCCAGGTCCTCACTGCGCACACACACAGCACACACATGTATACACTGAGCATGTATACACACACATGTATACACACATAGACACACATGGATACACTGAACACATACACACACACATAGCGCACATGCATGTATACACTGAACACAGACACACACATATGTCTACACACACACACACACACACACCTGGAACCTCACCTGTCTCCAGCGCTGCTCTGGCTTCCAGGTCCTCAGTGCAGTGAATAATCAATGAATATAATGAGCGGGGGTCAGAAGCAGTAGGCAGCAGAGCTGAAGAAAACAGCGCTGGATACAGGTGAATATAGAAAATCTTTTTGTTTAAAAGACCCGTGTTTTCTCGGGTACATGTCACATTGATGTCACACGGGTCACATCAGTGTGCAATCCGTGTGACACCTGTGCTGCCGGAGAAAAAACGGACATGTTTTCGTATGTGCGTGCGGGGCCACGAGGGGTCACACGTTCCGTGTGAAAATACAGCCGTGTGAGTAACTCCATAGAATAAAATGGGTACATGTGGCATCTATGTTAAAAATGAATATCACACGTATCTGAAACATGGACGTCTGAAACCAGCCTTAGAAAGGACAACATGACGAATGGATACAGGTTTCAGCTCCTTTCACACGTCCCTGTCACATTAAAATCCATCAAGTATTTGTGTGGGGTCGGACATGAGATATAAATTAACTCGTAGTTTCTCTTTTGATTTTAATAGTTTTTACGCCTTTTGTAATTAAAAATATCCATATATATACTAGTGCTAACAGTGTAGTATTCGGTTGAGGCATCTCTGAAACCTCTAGAATGTGCAGCAGAGGTCAGTAGATAGAGGCAGGGCCGGCGTCAGCACGCGGCATACCCGGGCAAATGCCGGGGCCCTGGAGAGCTGGGGGGGCCCACTCGGCCTCGTCAGTTCTACTGCCCCCGGACTGAGTTCCGGGGACCGCAGTCCTTGGCACTGGAAACTGTGGCTGCCGGCCCTTTAAGGCCCGCAGACCACAGCGTTCACTGTGTTCTCCTGCATTGAGCATCATCTGCGGGCGGAGATTCTGCTCGGTCGCACAGATGAAGGAGTCACAGTGCCAGCCAGCGACCCCCAGCACATCACTTCCCTCCAGCGCTGTGTGGGCCCCATCTGCACCGTGACCTGATCAGTATGTGGGACATAACTCCCTCCCCGCCCCTCCCTGTCCCCCGTGCGTGTGTGGGCCCCGCAGAGCTGCGTGTGTGGCCCCCGGAGCCGCGTGTGTGGGCCACGCAGAGCCGCGTGTGTGGCCCCCGGAGCCGCGTGTGTGGGCCCCGCAGAGCAAGGTGTGTGTTTGTATGTATGTATGCATGCAGCAGAGCAGTATGCGTGTCTATATGTATGTATGTATATATGCAGCAGAGCAGTATGCGTGTCTATATGTATGCATGCAGCAGAGCAGTATGCGTGTCTGTATGTATGTATATATGCAGCAGAGCAGTATGTGTGTCTGTATGTATGTATGTATATATGCAGCAGAGTAGTATGCGTGTCTGTATGTATGTATATATATATGCAGCAGAGCAGTATGCGTGTCTGTATGTATGTATATATGCAGCAGAGTAGTATGCGTGTCTGTATGTATGTATGTATATATGCAGCAGAGTAGTATGCGTGTCTGTATATATGTATATATATATGCAGCAGAGCAGTATGCGTGTCTGTCTGTATGTATGCAGCAGAGCAGTATGCGTGTCTGTAAGTATGCATGCTAAGCAGTATGCGTGTATGTATGCATGTATGTATGCAGCAGAGCAGTATGCGTGTCTGTATGTATGTATATATATATGCAGCAGAGCAGTATGCGTGTCTGTATGTATGTATGTATATATGCAGCAGAGTAGTATACGTGTCTGTATGTATGTATATATATATGCAGCAGAGCAATATGCGTGTCTGTCTGTATGTATGCATGTATGTATGCAGCAGAGCAGTATGCGTGTCTGTATGCATGCTAAGCAGTATGCGTGTATGTATGCATGTATGTATGCAGCAGAGCAGTATGCGTGTCTGTATGTATGCATGCAGAGCAGTATGCGTGTCTGTATGTATGCATGTATGTATGCAGCAGAGCAGTATTCGTGTCTGTATGTATGCATGCTAAGCAGTATGCGTGTATGTATGCATGTATGCAGCAGAGCAGTATGCGTGTCTGTATGTATGTATATATGCAGCAGAGTAGTATGCGTGTCTGTATATATGTATATATATATGCAGCAGAGCAGTATGCGTGTCTGTCTGTATGTATGCAGCAGAGCAGTATGCGTGTCTGTATGTATGCATGCTAAGCAGTATGCGTGTATGTATGCATGTATGTATGCAGCAGAGCAGTATGCGTGTCTGTATGTATGTATATATATATGCAGCAGAGCAGTATGCGTGTCTGTATGTATGTATGTATATATGCAGCAGAGTAGTATGCGTGTCTGTATGTATGTATATATATATGCAGCAGAGCAATATGCGTGTCTGTCTGTATGTATGCATGTATGTATGCAGCAGAGCAGTATGCGTGTCTGTATGCATGCTAAGCAGTATGCATGTATGTATGTATGCAGCAGAGCAGTATGCGTGTCTGTATGTATGCATGCAGAGCAGTATGCGTGTCTGTATGTATGCATGTATGTATGCAGCAGAGCAGTATGCGTGTCTGTATGTATGCAGCAGAGCAGTATGTGTGTCTGTATGTATATATGCAGCAGAGCAGTATACGTGTCTGTCTGTATGTGTGCATGTATGTATGCAGCAGAGCAGTATGCGTGTCTGTATGTATGCATGCAGAGCAGTATGCGTGTATGTCTGTATGTATGCATGTATGTATGCAGCTGAGCAGTATGCGTGTCTGTATGTATGTATGTATGCATGCAGAGCAGTATGTATGTGTCTGTCTATATGTATGTATGCAGCAGAGCAGTATGTGTGTGTCTGTATGTATGCATGCAGCAGAGCAGTATATGTGTGTCTGTCTGTATGTATGCAGCAGAGCAGTGTGTGTGTGTGTGTGTGTCTGTCTATATGTATGTCTGCAGCAGAGCAGTGTGTGTCTGTATGTATGTATGCATGCAGCAGAGCAGTATGTGTGTGTCTGTCTATATGTATTGTGAGACTGTGACCGGGGTTATCTATGACGGCCGGTATGTCTCGCCCCGGTTGTGCTCCCTCCATGATAGAAAGTAAATCCACTCCAGGGTTAATGCTGTTTCCCTACAGGCTGAAGGAAGGGTTAAATGGAAACAGGAACGAGAGCAGGTGTGCCGGGTGTGAGGGAGTGAACAGAACTCCCTGAGTTTTCTGCTGGAGAGGCACATGTATATTGTTGTGGACTTTTGTTTTGGATTAAACCGTGTGCTGTGAACCTTGGTGCCTGGATCCCGTGTCTTCTGCTGCGCAGCCGACCGTGCTACCTCACATATGGTGGAGAATGCGGGCATGACAGCCAGTGAGGTGTAGCATCCATCCCTGGTGACCCAGCAGCACATGTCCTGGATTCGAGCGGCTATACTACAGCCCAAACCCGGCGACGCCATGGAGGACATACTAAGGCAGCAGCAACAGACTAATGCACAGCTGCAAGAGGCTAATGCACGGCAACAAGAGGCTAATGCACAGCAGCAAGAGGCTAATGCACAGCAGCAACAGACCAATGCACACCTGCTCCGGGGGCGTTGGAACGTCAGCAGCAATCCTTACAAGCACAGGAAAAAAGGCACCAAGAACAGATGGTTCTCCTGGCCAAGTCGATCCGTGCCGGACCGGCAGCAACAACCCCGGGACCGGGTGACGACGGCAGCGTCCGGAAAGCGGTGAGACAAGCGTTGCAAAAGATGACCCCGGGGGATGATGTGGAAGCGTTCCTGGCGGTGTTTGAGCGGGTGGCCGAGCGGGAAAAGCTTCCGACCCCCCAGTGGGCTGAGGTATTGTCGCCCTATCTGACGGGGGAACCCCAAAAAGCGTACCTGGACCTCTGTACCGAGGACGCCATTGACTGTGACCCTGAAAGCCGAAATACTGGCTCGGTTGGGGGTGAATACTTATGTACGGGCTCAGCGGGTAAATCAGTGGTTCTATGAGGAAGCCAAACCCGTACGCTCCCAGGCCTATGACTTGTTGCATCTTGTAAAAAAGTGGTTGCAGCCTGACACTCTGAGCCCGGCGCAAATGGTGGAAAGGGTAGTAGTGGATCGTTTTGTGCGCACTTTACCCGTCACCGTTCAACGGTGGGTAGGACAGGGTGACCCGAGTACCCTGGACCAATTAGTGTCCCTGGTAGAGCGGCATGTGGCTACGCAGGACTTGATACGGGACACTGAGACTTTGCGTACCGCTCGTCGGTCCGGCCCCACCAAGCCTAGGGCCAAGGACCCACCGCTGACAACGGTGCAGGAGTCCCCTACCGTCCCGTCTGAGGCCGCGCCCACCATTCCTGAGGTCCGGAAGGTTCTGTACCCTAAACGACAACCCGTCAAGGGGGTTTCCGTCCCCATTAGATGTTGGCGGTGCCAGCGGGTGGGACATATGGAAGCCCAGTGTCCACTCACCACGGAGCCCATGGATTGTGGGGTTACCCGGCGGGGTTCAATGTATGCTCAGGTGGTGTGTACCGGTGACCTGGTCTCCCCAGAGACTGAGCCCCACTTGTGCCAAATACAGGTGAATGGATGTCCGGTTACAGGATTGTTGGATTCCGGCAGCTTAGTGACCCTGGTGCGATCCACCTTGAGGGCTAAAGTAAAGGCCACAGGACGTACCGTGGGGGTGGTTTGCATACATGGGGACCGCCGAGACTATCCCACGGGGATTGTCACCATCACAGCACCTTGCGGTCAGGTGCAACATGAGGTGGGACTTCTTAACACTCTTCCCTATGACGTGATCCTAGGAAGGGATCTGCCCTATTTTTGGACTTTATGGAAGGGACCCCCTAAGTCTCCTCAGATATTGGTCAGTCCGGGACCGGAGCCCTACAATCCTGAATCCGGGACACCTGCCGTAGGGGTCCCCATGATAGGGACAGAATGTGAACCCGATAGGTCGCCCCTAGAGGTAATGGCAGGAGAGGCTGAGACGGTCGAACCCATCCCGGAGTTGGAGGCGTCCCCGGATACGTTTGGGACAGCCCAACTCCAGGACCCTACATTAATACATGCCCGGAGTCGGGTGACAGTAATTGACGGGGTGGCACAGCTGCCCGGTGCCCAGGTAAGGTACCCCCATTTCACTCTTAAGCAGGATTTACTCTACCGGGTAGATGAAATACGGGGCGTGGGGGTAGAGCAGTTGGTGGTGCCCCAGCCGCATCGCCGGCGGGTCCTCGACTTGGCTCATAAACACCTGATGAGTGGCCACCTAGGGGTCAAGAAAACGCAGGAGCGAATATTGCAAAGGTTCTATTGGCCCGGGGTCTTTGGGGAGGTAAAACGGTTCTGCGAAACCTGCCCGGAGTGTCAGCTTACCGCACCCCTGACCCATTTTCGCAGTCCGTTGGTACCGTTACCCATTATAGAAGTCCCTTTTGAACGGATAGGGATGGATCTGGTGGGGCCCCTCGTAAAGTCCGCTCGAGGGCACCAACACATCCTAGTGATCGTTGACTATGCCACCCGGTACCCCGAGGCGATACCTCTCAGACATACTGCAGCAAAGCTTATAGCTCGGGAGTTGTTTGCTGTGTTCTGCCGGGTGGGGTTGCCCAAGGAGATCCTTATGGATCAGGGGACCCCATTCATGTCTAAAGTGACCAAAGAGCTATGCCGGCTACTCCAGATCAAGCAGTTGCGTACGTCTGTGTATCATCCTCAAACGGACGGTTTAGTGGAGCGATTCAATAAAACCCTGAAAACCATGCTCAAAAGGGTGATCTCCAAAGACGGGAAAGACTGGGATATGATGCTTCCCTATTTGATGTTTGCCATCCGAGAGGTGCCACAGGCATCCACGGGGTTTTCGCCTTTTGAGTTGTTATACGGGCGACATCCCCGGGGATTGTTGGACCTGGCAAAGGAAACATGGGAGCAAGAGCCCACCCCCCATAAAAGTGTGATTGAACACATTTTGGGTATGCAGAACCGCATAAGCGCGGTCATGCCAATTGTGAAGGAGCATTTACAGGAGGCTCAGGCCGCGCAAAGCGGCCGCTACAATAGACAAGCCACCGTGCGGACCTTTAACCCCGGGGATCGGGTGTTGGTATTAATCCCCACGGCGGAGAGTAAATTCCTGGCTCAGTGGCAAGGCCCCTACGAGATAAAGGAAAGAGTAGGGGTGGTTAACTATAAAGTATTGCAGCCCGGTAGGCGGAAACCTGAACAAATATACCATGTCAACCTATTAAAACCTTGGCAGGAACGGGAAAGCCTGATGGCTGTTTTTTCCCCATCTCCCTCCTCTTCGGGTCGTTCACCTCCGGCTCTAGCGACCTCCGGAGAAGATGAACCGGAAGTAAGGATTGGAGAAGCCCTCACCAAGACTCAGAGGCGAGAGGCCAGACGGCTGGTTCAGCAGAACCCCGATGTCTTCTCCGAGCTGCCCGGTAGGACCAGTCTGATACGACATGATATTGTCACCGAGCCCCACCTGAAGGTACGCCTGAAGTCATACCGGGTACCGGAGGCTCGACGACAAGCCATATCGGAGGAAGTAAAGACAATGTTACGCCTGGGGGTCATTCATCGAAAAATCCCGGAGTGAATGGGCTAGTCCGATTGTCCTAATACCAAAACCCGATGGGTCCTTAAGGTTCTGCAATGACTTTAGGAGATTGAACGAAATATCCAAGTTCGATCTCTACCCCATGCCCCGGGTGGATGAGCTGATTGATAGGTTGGGACAGGCGCGATATTTTACCACGCTCGACCTGACCAAGGGGTACTGGCAGGTGCCACTGACGGAGTCCGCCAAGGAGAAAACCGCTTTTGTTACGCCGGAGGGTCTCTTCCACTATGTTGTCTTGCCTTTTGGGTTACATGGCGCTCCGGCCACGTTCCAGAGGTTGATGGACTTAGTGCTGGAACCCCACCAGGCGTATGCATCTGCGTACCTTGATGACATCATTATTTACAGCTCCGATTGGCAGACCCACTTGGAACAGGTACAAGCGGTGGTGGACGCGCTTCGAACAGCCGGATTGACAGCCAATCCCAAGAAATGTGCGTTGGGACTCACGGAAGCCCGCTACTTGGGCTACGTGATAGGCCAAGGAGTGATTAAGCCCCAAATTAACAAGGTTGAGGCGATCCAGAAGTGGCCTAGACCCCTGACCACGAAGCAGGTTAGGGCCTTCCTGGGTATCGTGGGGTACTACAGGAGGTTTGTAAAGGATTTTGCGGGACTATCAGCCCCCTTGACGGACCTTCTCAAAGGCAAGAAGTCCGTCATGGTGCGCTGGACTCCGCAGGCCGAGGACTCCTTCCGGGCCCTGAAGGGGGTCCTGTGCGGACAGCCCGTTCTTGTACACCCTGATTTCCGGAAGGAGTTCATAGTACAGACTGACTCCTCAGAGGTCGGCCTGGGGGCAGTGTTGTCTCAGGTGGTTCAGGGGGAGGAACACCCCGTCACCTTCTTAAGTAGGAAGCTCACCCCTCCCGAGCGGAATTATAGCGTAGTGGAGAAGGAGTGCCTGGCGATCAAGTGGGCCTTGGAGTCCCTACCCTATTACCTGCTGGGACGGCAGTTTCGCTTGGTGACGGATCACTCTCCACTGGTCTGGATGAGGTCCGCCAAGGAACGGAATGCCCGGGTTACCCGGTGGTTCCTTTCTCTGCAGAACTTCCGGTTTACGGTTGAACATAGGGCCGGTGGGTTGCAGGGCAATGCCGATGCCTTGTCCCGCGGCCCGTGTTTGATGGCGGGAGTTCAACCCCGCACGATTGAACTGAGGGGGGGGGGGTATGTGAGACTGTGACCGGGGTTATCTATGACGGCCGGTATGTCTCCCCCGGTTGTGCTCCCTCCATGATAGAAAGTAAATCCACTCCAGGGTTAATGCTGTTTCCCTACAGGCTGAAGGAAGGGTTAAATGGAAACAGGAACGAGAGCAGGTGTGCCGGGTGTGAGGGAGTGAACAGAACCCCCTGAGTTTTCTGCTGGAGAGGCACATGTATATTGTTGTGGACTTTTGTTTTGGATTAAACCGTGTGCTGTGAACCTTGGTGCCTGGATCCCGTGTCTTCTGCTGCGCAGCCGACCGTGCTACCTCACAGTATGTATGTAGCAGAGCAGTGTGTGTGTGTCTGTCTATATGTATGCATGCATGCAGAGCAGTATGTGTGTCTGTATGTATGTATGTAGCAGAGCAGTATGTGTGTGTCTGTCTATATGTATGTATGCAACATAGCAGTGTGTGTCTCTGTATGTATGCATGTATGATGTGTATCTATGTATGTCAGTGTATATGACTGTATAGATTTGTCTGTTTATATGTATTTTTGTGAGTTTGTCTTTAAATATGTATATGTACGTGTATGTATCTGTGTATGTGTGTGTGTCTGTGTGTTTATGGGGCCCACTGGGACTCTTCCGCCCGGGGCCCACAAAAACCTGGAGCCGGCCCTGGATAGAGGCATTGGGTCTTTGGGTGATGTTATCTCTAAGATACAGGATTGCAAATGATAAGTTATGGCTTGTTATATGTGATTCATTACATACTGGATGTTTCTTCACAGATCTTGGCAACTCTGGTTGGGCTCATGATTTAAGAGTCTCAGACTTTGAGCTTTTGTGTCCAAATGGTGAAAAGGTTCCATTAACAGAATGGAAACACTGTAACCTGGGCGTCATTCCACCAAGTATAGTGATGACACGTCCTGTAATCACTGCGAAGATTTATGATTTCCTAATGAAATCACAGGTAAGGCGCTGAAGATGAAGCAAAGGAGGAGTAAAATCAGCTAATAAAGGAGTTGTAAGGTATAAATCTACATTTTCCACATCTAATGCAAGTCAATGGTGAAAATCTGCACATAAAACACAGTGTACCCGTAAGAGAAATTAACATTGTGGATTTGAAAAACGCACCTTAGGTCAGTTTATACCAAGTGAAAAAGAAGCACAACAGGCAGGAGATTTCTCTAGATCCTATCCACTTTGCTGGAACAGTAAGGCCACATGCACATGTTGAGTATTTGAGTTTTCCCCCCCTCAGTATTTGTAGCCAAATCCAGGAGTAGAACAATTAGAGGAAAAGTATAATAGAAACACGGGCACCACTTCTGTATTATTACTTCTGGTTTTGCCTCCAAATTCTGAGGTAAAAACCTCACCAAATACTCAGTGTCCGCACGAGGCCTAGGACGCTGCGCTTTTGACATAGCAAAAATATGCAATGTCAAAAACTCATTGTTGGCACACAGCCTTAACCCCTTTAGCCCCCGGGCACTTTCCGTTTTTGCGTTTTTGTTTTTTGCTCCCCTTCTTCCGAGAGGCGTAACTTTTTTATTTTTCCATCAATCTTGCCATATGAGGGCTTGTTTTTTGCGGGACGAGTTGTACTTTTAAATGAAACCATAAGTTTTACCATATAGTGTACTGGAAAATGGCAAAAAAATTCCAAGTGCGGAAAAATTGCAAAAAAAGTGGGATTGTACAATAGTTTTTGGGATATTTTATTCACCGTGTTCACTATATGGTAAAACTGATGTGTGGGTATGATGCCTCAGGTCGGTGCGAGTTTATAGACACCAAACATGTATAGGTTTACTTGTATCTAAGGGGTTAAAAAAAATTCACAAGCTTGTCCGAAAAACGTGGCGCACGTTTTGCGCCATTTTCCAAAACCCGTAGCGTTCTCATTTTTCAGGATCTGAGGCTCATTGATGGCTTATTTTTTGCGTCTTGACCTGACGTTCTTAACGGTACCATTTTTGTGCAGATGCTACGTTTTGATCGCCTGTTATTGCATTTTGCGCAAAATTTGCGGCGACCAAAAAACGTAATTTTGGCGTTTGGAATTTTTTTGCCGCTACGCCGTTTACTGATCAGATTCATTGATTTTATATTTTGATAGATCGGGCATTTCTGAACGCGGCGATACCAAATATGTGTGTATTTTTTATTTTTTAACCCTTTAATTTTCAATGGGGTGAAAGGGGGGTGATTTGAACTTTTAGGGTTTTTTATTTTTTTTTAATTTTTTAAAACTTTTTTTTTTACTTTTTTTTTTATTTTACTAGTCCCCCTAGGGGGCTATTGCGATCAGCAATCCGATCGCTTTGCACAATCTGCAGATCTCAGCTACAGAGCTGAGAACTGCAGATTTGCTGCTTCACTTTCAATGCCGGCTGTATTCCGGCATTGAGAGGAAGTGACTCATGTTAGCTACAGGCGTCATCACATGACCCTGTGCTACCATGGCAACCGCCGAAAGTCACGTGATCATGTCACGTGACTTCCGGCGGGGGCGGGGTAAGTCACTGTCATGGCGGCGCCCATATACATATCGCTGCCAAGACTTTGGCAGCGAAATGTAAGGGGTTAATGGCCGCGGGTGGAAGCGATTCCACCCGCGGCTAGCAGGCACACATATCAGCTGTTGATAACAGCTGATATGTGCGCGTCTCGCCGCCGCCTGCTGGCGGCAGGGGGCGGGGCTTACCGGAACACGATCCATGACGTATCTAGTACGTCATGGGTCGTTAAGGGGTTAAGGTCCAGTCACAGCATTTCAACTGAGTTGAATTCTGGACTGTGACTGAACCATTGCAACACCTTAATGATCTTTTATTTTATCCATTCTGATGTAGATCTCCTGTTGTACTTGGGATCATTGTCCTGTTGCATGATCAATTGTCAGCCAAGCTTTAGCCCTTGGACAGAGCCTTAAGCTGGGTTTACACACTGCAACATCTCAAACGACATCGCTGTAACGTCACCGGTTTTGTGACGCAATAGCGATGTTGTTTGCGATGTTGCAGTGTGTGAAACCTATCAGCGACCCGGCCCCTGCTGTGAAGTTGTAATCGTTACAAATCGTTCAGGACCATTCCTAGGTCCTTTGTTTCCCGCTGTGCAGCATGAAGTTTCAGTGTGTGAAGACTTTGCAGCGACTTTGTTAGCAACTTCCCTTTCAAAAGGCTGCTTATCAACGTCCCCAACAACCAGCTAGGTCGCTCTGCAGGTCCGAATCGCTGTTGAGTTGTTGGCCAGGTTTGCCTGTTTGACAGCTCACCAGCGACTTAGCAGAGACTTAGGGAGGTCGCTGTTACGTCACAAAACCGGTGACGTTACAGCGATGTCCTTTGCGAGGTTGCAGTGTGTAAACCCAGCTTTACATTTGACTCTTGAATACTTTGGTATTCATCACAGAGGAGTTGATGATTGACTCAATGACTGCAATGGCCCCAGGACATGTGGCTACAAGACATGTTCAAATCATTGTTCCCTCCACCACCATGACTGACAGGTTGCAAGAGGCATTTGTGCTTATATATGATGTTTGATTATTGCCATATACAGTGTACAGCATTATAGCCAAACATCTCACCTTAGGAGCTGGCCAAAGTGCAAAAATCAGTGTTTGAAAAATTAAGCAGAACCTGCTTTCAAAGGAAATAAGAGGGCAAGTAGCAACCAAGTACAGATAACCAAATACCACTGATCAATTGCTTATCAGCACGTTTAGGAAGTTTGCTGGTCAGAATCATTCACGTGTTTGTGTCAATACAATGAAAAGGAGAAAAGACAATAGAAATGATTTTAGAGAGGCAATTGTTGCTATCCATTAACAAGAGAATGGATTTAAGGCCATTTCCAAACAATTTGAAGTTATGATTCAACAGTGAGAAAGATTATTCACATGTGAAAGACTTTCAAGACAGTTGATGGCTCAGTAAATTCACCCCAAGATCAGACTGTATAATGATCAGAGAAATTGAAAGACCCAAGAGCTGCAGCTCCAACACTAAAGGCCTCAGTATGTTAAATAGTCAAGTTAATGACAATGCAATTAGAAAGAGAACAAGCATGGCTAGTTTAAAAGGCTTGCCAGAAGAAAGCCTCATACTTTAAAGAATGAGGACATGTCAACACATACAAGGTTGGCAAAAGTTGCATCTGAATAAACCACTAGAACTCAGGAACAGTGTCCTTTTGACAGACAAAACCAAAGTGGAGATGTTTGTACATAAAGCTTTGTGCCACATTGGGCAAAAAAAACCCAAAACACACAGCATAGCAGGACAAAACTCATACCAGCTGCCAAGCGCGGTGGTGCAGGTGTAATACGTAATTTGCGCTTGTTGGGCAGCCACAGGACCTATGCACCTTGTAGTTATGAAGTCAGCCATGAACTACTCTGTATACCAAAGTAATCTATTGTCAGATGTGAGGCCATGTATTCAAAAGCTAAAACTTTGATCTTGTCCATTTTACAGGACAATGATCCCAAGCACACCAGAAAAAGAAGAGTGCCAAAACTCCATCAAAATGATGATTGGCTGTACAACATATTGATCCATGTGACGTACTTAATTCTCACTTTGTATACTTTATTAAATTTTAAGGGGTTTACAATAGCAGGGGAGGGGGTAATTGAAGTATTTAAAATGCATTCTTAAAAATATTGTTGAAATAACAAAGAAAGGGAAGAGGAAGGGAAGAAAGGGTAGGCTAAAAGTGGATGGGGAAGGGGTATTGGAGGGGAGGTGGGAATGGAAGGAGTTAGGGAATATAAAGGGGGAGGAGAAAGGGAAGGATGAAGACGTTGAGGGAATTTGTTAAGTTTCAAAGTCAAGCAAGATTCTAAACTCATTCATTTAGCACAGTAAATAAACACATTCGGAAATAACATATTACATTTATATTATTTAGATAATGTCAAGGAACTAATTCAAAACAAGGTTTGGCATGTATTTCTGGGACCAAAGAGACCATCTTATTTTATGTCTTTGATAGTTTTTTTCTTTTAACGCAATATTATACTCATATAAATTATGAGCTGAAACCCTGTCCGTAACTTCTGAAATAGATGGGATTCTTTCTTCTCTCCAGTTGGCTGCTAATACATTCTTAATAACTAAGAAAATGTGACAGACAATGTATCTATACTTTTTCTCATATTCTTCTAACCCTATGGAAAGAATAACCAATTCTGGAGTAAGATTTATATCTTTTGTAGTCAATTGCTTTAAGAGGTCTCGGACTTTCTTCCATAAGGGTTTAAGTAAAGGACATCCCCAGAAAATGTGGATAAAGGATCCATTTTTCCCGCAACCTCTCCAACATAGTGGTGAGTTTTCAGCAGAAAACTTGCACAACTTTAGAGGGGTATAGTACCATCTGGAATACACTTTATAATATGTCTCCTGAAGAGAAGCACAGGTTGCAGTTGCATAAGTTGTTTCCAGAGCTTGTTTCCATGTACTTATAGGGAATTCCTTGTGCAAATCTTTCTCCCAATTATTTAGGTTTAGCTTTTTCTCAAGGAATTGGTAATAGAGTTTAAAATTTAACTTTTAATTCTATTTATTAAAATTGACTCAAGGTCTAAAAATTTCACCCGTGAATAGTGACCACACAAATAGACGAACACAAGCAAATTGAGTATTCAGATCCAATAGGCATACAGGACCATATTGGAAAGAGAAAAATCAGATATCAAATACCCTCACAAACCAAAGGGTAGTGTAATTACACAAAAACATCCGTTTTTTTACCTCAAATTGCTTTTTAGCATCTGACAGAAGCAGGGTCTCATATTTCACCCATCCTCTCTGACAGGAAAAAGAGATAGATATTACCTTAGTAGGGCATGATACACATTATCTATTCAGCCCAATGATAACAGCTAGGATATGCTCAAAAGCCCTCCTTGTTTTCTTCCCAACGCGTTTCCTCTTATCGATTCATCAGGGGAAATTACCATTTGGAGGCTGTAGTATGTAAAAGGTATAATGAGCTACTGACCAGTCTAAGTGGTGCTCAGGTAGAGAAAAAAGACATTACTGTAAAAGTCCCCAAATTATAAACTGATATTACCTTTTCAAAGGAGCATGGTATCTATATCATCCTAGGTGTGTGCTTCCATAACACACCGGGTCCAGGGACCACGCTTCTTATGACGTCCACATGGATTACTAGGCCGCCGGCATTTTTATCCGGTCCCAATTAGCCTCATTTTGAAAAACGCGCGCCATGTGACATTAGTCACATGACCGCCGAGTCATAGCGCCGCGTCATCTTTCCCTAGCACGTGACCATCGCATCATGAGTCATGGTCACATGCTCATGTTAGTTCCTGGTGAGATGCATGCTAGACCAAGATCATGTTTACCGCGGTCACGTGGTCACTGTTTGGCCACGCCTCCAAGCCCAGTTTCCAACAGAGAACGTGAAGACCGATAGTATTAGGAGGAAGCCGCGGTCATGTGACCTCCGTTCAGACCATGCCCCCAACCTTCCATTTCAAAGCAATAATGGACGTATTATGGAGATAGACAAACAAGCACATCTAAAACAATCAGCGATTAGGCTTAATCCCTAAAGGGGGATGTTATATGTGGAATATAGATCAGTTTATTAGCAAGATAGTAGTAGAATGCAATGCGATTATCCCAATATGTTAAATCACAGCTATATCCCCTTCACCATGTACATCCCATATAGGGAGTTTAAATACATAAAGAAGAGGAGAGGATTAATATTTGGGTATAGTCTTTTTCCCTACTTAGACTAGGTGATAATCAAAAGGACGGAGCCCCGTCCAGAAAAGCAACTGATCCATAACCAATGGATACAGAACATGATATGGTATTTTTTGGCAAGCTCCTGACCAAACAGGGACTAGATATTACAATAAAAAGAGAGAGATTTTTTTATATACATCTTAGGGGATGATAGATGGTTTTTGATTATTTAGACAGCATTGATCAATCCTCCAGACAGACAATACAGTAGAGAAAGAGAAGCTGTCCATAGTAAAAAACTGTCATCTGAAACTGCCTGACTGCGGAGGTCGGCACCCTATCCGTCACGTCATGGCGCCCCCGCTCTACGGTGGCTCACCCTATCTGGCCCTATACTACCCCTTCACAAAAAGCAGCTGAAGGTGAGGATCTCATTTAATCCCATAGGGACCTGGGTCCTAAGAGTATAGATCCAAAAGGTCTCACGCTGCAGAAGGCTCTTGTCCCAGTCGCCACCCCGAAGGGGGCGAGCGACAGAGTCAATGCCCATAAATGTGAGACCCCTTGTATCCCCCCCATGTACTTGATTAATGTGTTTGGCCAGAGGGGTATCTCGTTTATTGATTATGTCTCGCAAATGTTCTCCAATCCTTTCCAGTTTTTATAACCGGGCAAGCATGTAGTTCTTTTTGGTGGGTTAAAGTGGCTGTGGACTAGTCCACAGCCACTTTAACCCACCAAAAAGAACTACATGGTTGGAGCATGGAATAGTGGGCTCATTTAGATGTAGTGGTTGCATTGCTTGCCCGGTTATAAAAACTGGAAAGGATTTTCTAGGTCATAATACGGGTAAAACATACTCAATAAGGTCATTCATTAATTGCCGTACATCTGGGGTAATTTACAAAGCCACTTGTTCTTGCCCGGTTGAATACGTGGGAAAGACGAAACGAGAGCTACGGCGCAGGGTTGGAGAACATTTGCGAGACATAATCAATAAACGAGATACCCCTCTGGCCAAACAGTGACCACGTGACCGCGGTAAACATGATCTTGGTATAGCATGCATCTCACCAGGAACTAACCTGAGCATGTGACCATAACTCATGACGCGATGGTCACGTGCTAGGGAAAGATGACGCGGCGCTATGACTCGGCGGTCATGTGACTAATGTCACATGGCGCGCGTTTTTCAAAATGAGGCTAATTGGGACCGGATAAAAATGCCGGCGGCCTAGTAATCCATGTGGACGTCATAAGAAGCGTGGTCCCTGGACCCGGTGTGTTATGGAAGCACACACCTAGGATGATATAGATCCCATGCTCCTTTGATAAGGTAATATCAGTTTATAATTTGGGGACTTTTACAGTAATGTCTTTTTTCTCTACCTGAGCACCACTTAGACTGGTCAGTAGCTCATTATACCTTTTACATACTACAGCCTCCAAATGGTAATTTCCCCTGATGAATCGATAAGAGGAAACGCGTTGGGAAGAAAACAAGGAGGGCTTTTGAGCATATCCTAGCTGTTATCATTGGGCTGAATAGATAATGTGTATCATGCCCTACTAAGGTAATATCTATCTCTTTTTCCTGTCAGAGAGGATGGGTGAAATATGAGACCCTGCTTCTGTCAGATGCTAAAAAGCAATTTGAGGTAAAAAAACGGATGTTTTTGTGTAATTACACTACCCTTTGGTTTGTGAGGGTATTTGATATCTGATTTTTCTCTTTCCAATATGGTCCTGTATGCCTATTGGATCTGAATACTCAATTTGCTTGTGTTCGTCTATTTGTGTGGTCACTATTCACGGGTGAAATTTTTAGACCTTGAGTCAATTTTAATAAATAGAATTAAAAGTTAAATTTTAAACTCTATTACCAATTGCTGTATACCTATCCATTCCTGGTAATACTTTTTCCTAATTAGCTTTTTCTCAAATTCATAATCTTCATTTAGCAAGGAATATATATTACTGGTTTTCCAAATAATTTGGTTTAATGGATTATTCAATAAATTTATTAGGGGTTTAGGAAGCTGAAATCTAGGTTTTTTGTTTGTAAGAAAATTTTCTATACGGTACCAAATTTTTCTCTCTTTATTTGGGATGTTGAATTTAGTTTGTATGTTTTTGAAGGGCAAGATTTTGTTATTTTCTATTAGGTCGAGAAAATTGTTTATGTTGTATTGTTTCCATTTTATTATGTTCATTTTGGGAGTCAGAATTTGTATTGTTTCAATTGGGCAACATTTAATATCCTCCAAAGGTCCATTATCTTTCATCAATGTTTTTAATAGGGATTTCCATGCCCATAGTTCTGCTTTACTTGTTTGAAATTTAGTTAATGTTTTTTGTGTGTTTAAAAGTTGGGCCAAAATGATATCTGATTTGGGAATGTTTCGATTATAATGTTTTTCTATATGTACCCAACTATTTTTAAATTCGGTAATTAGACTATTTTGGGTCTGTTTAATGAGACTAGTTAAATAATAAGCGTAAATATTCGGTAAACCTAGGCCTCCATTCCTCTTATGTTTACATAAAATGTTTTGGGAAAGTCTAAGTTTCTTATTTTGCCAGATGAATAGTGATAACTGAGATTGTAGTTTCTGGATCCAGGGCTTAGGAATTGTTGTTGTTAAACATCGGAATAGGTATAGAATTTTCGGCAAAATAATAGATTTATATGATATGACCTTTCCCATCCATGAAACTTCAGTCATCTTTAAATTTTTCAATTCATTTTGGATGTTGTTTAATAATGGGGTAATGTTCATAGATACAATTTTTTTGGTTGGGTTTGTAATGTATATCCCTAAATATTTCAATTTTTCAGTTTCCCACTTGAAGGCAAATTCCTTCTGAATACAATCTTTTAAATCAGGGTCTTAATTCTCATTGTGTTTCTGTATTTTGGCCTAGTTTTTGTTAAATAATGATAGTGTAATTGCTCATGTGTAATGATGGCTGAGCACTAAAATGCTTGACTGCTCGCTACTTGATTCGAGTTGGTGAGATGCTCAGATGAACTTAATGTAACAAGCCTTATGGAAAGTCAAGATTGGCCTATTTGGGTCTCCGCCCAAATACAGCAAGACATAAACAGAGCATTTCCGTCAGGAGGGTGGGGAGTTTTTTTTTGTCACACTACGTTGAAGAACGTTGTTTTTATTCCAGGCCATTCAGAAACTGTGTTTGGCTGCACACATCTTGCAGTGAAGCAAGCATGTGCGTTGTGGTCACTGTTTCACAGACAAAATATTCGATCACCCACGATACTCAGCCGAGCTCTGGGAGCACGCTAATGCTCAATCGATTAACGAGCAGTGACGAGCACATTCGCCCATCACTAGTCATGTGTTATTCTACACCTGAGGTAGCATTTACCTAATTTTAAAGGGAATCCATCAGCAGGTTTTGCTATGTAACCTGAAGAAAGCATGCAGCAAAGGTTAACACAGAGAATTCAGGGATGCCCATCTTGTCAAGGTCCGATCTGTTTATTTGCTATGTTGGTTTAAGCAGAAGGACTTCTCATTGGACTACAATGTCAAGTACATGGCAGTGCAGCACACCCCCTCCTCTGATTGACACCTGTCAATGTACAATCTGTTTGGATAGCCTGGTGTAGGCGGAGGCAACTCTCTCAGCTCTGCTACATGGCTAAATCTAAAAATTCTGATTGTGTCAGAATGGCCTCACTGAGTAATCTAATATGCAAATTACTTCTTCAGAGAGGAAGAGGACTTGAACTCTAGTGCTACCTATTGGATGTAGCAATCTAGTCAATATCAACCCTTTAAACGAGCCCTGCCATATGACTTAGGATATATAAGCCAAACCAGAACCTCAATTTGCAGACACTGTCTTTCAGGGTATTTCCCTTCATCAGTGCAAAGTATGAGATTTAGTTTGGCTAGGCGAGAGGCGCATGCAAGGCGTTTAAGCCTCCTCATACTGGCATTCCAAACCTGAGTAATCTAAGTGATACATCGTTGGATTCAGGATCTCTTTGCCTACATCATGCTGCTCTCAGATGAAGTAGCAAAAACCTGCTAACAGATTACCTTTAAGACCACTTTTGGACTGGTTTTTTTTTATCTCATGTCTTGATATGTAGAACCATAGAATTCTAAGAGTATAAACTTAGTTTTTCATGGCAGTATTTTATGCCTTCACTTTAAAGGGCAATCAGTCACATCACTGTTCTAGCACACTCAAAGGTAACAAATGTCTAAAATAGTGCAAGTTTCTGTTTGTTCACTATTGGTATTTAACTTTAATGTTGCCATTTGTATAATCCCATTCTTAGGAATATTTAGGACCAAGCAAAGACTCCAATTTTCATCTCTTCAGATCAGTGCACAAATATGGAGAGGGTGATCTGCTATTCAAAGACTCAACTGCTTGCCTTCTCCCAATTGGACACTATGGACTTCAAGACATACTAGGAGAAAGCTTCATTCAGCTTGCTGACACTGTATTTGACTGTACACATGCAGGTATGAAATATCCCTCCATTTATGTTCATCTAGTATATGATTCAGTTTTATTTTGCAATAATTCCCAAACTCAAGTTTAATCAGAAAAGCCAGTCTATGAATTCTAATATGTTTTTTATTCAGCTGTACAGTGGTGATAAGTATTTGATACACTGCTGATTTTGTAAGTTTTCCCACCTATAAAGAATGGAGAGATCTATAATATTTATCGCATATACACTTCAACTGTGACAGACAGAATCCCCCCAAATAATCCAGAAAAACACATATGATTTTTAAATAATGAATTTGCAATTTATTGCATGAAATAAGTATTTGATACAATAGAAAAACAGAACTTAATATTTGGTACAGAAAACTTTGTTTGCAATTACATCACACTTTTCCTGTAGTTCATGACCCAGTTTGCACACACTGCAGCAGAGATTTTGGCCTTCTCCTCCATACAGATCTCCAGATCTTTCAGGTTTCGGGACTCTCGCTGGGCAACATTGAGTTTCAGCTCCCTACAAAGATTTTCTATTGGGTTCAGGGCTGGAAACTGGCTAGGCCACTCCAGGACCTTGAAATGCTTCTTACGCAGCCACTCCTTAGTTACCCTGGCTGTGTGTTTCGGATCATGGTCATGCTAGAAAACCCAGCTACGACTCATCTTGAATGCTCTTACAAAGGGAAGGAGGTTATTGGCAAAACCTCACGATACATAACCCCATCCATCCTCCCTTCAAAACGATGCAGTCGTTGTGTTTCCTTTGCAGAAAATCACCCTCAAAAGTACAATGTTTCCACCCCCATGCTTCACACTTTGGATGGTGTTCTTGGGGTTGTTCTCATCTTCCTTCTTCTTCCTAACACAGTGAGTGGACTTGATACCAAAAAGTTCTATTTTGATCTCAACTGACCACATGACCTACTCCCATGCTTCCTCTGGATCATCCAGATGGTCGTTGGCGAACTTCAAACGGGCCTGAACATGTGCTTGTGTGAGCAGGGGAACCTTGCATGTCCTGCAGGACTTTAACACTAGAAGTCCCAGAGAGGGGTTATTTAACATTTCTATCTTTGGAACCCAGAGACGGGTCGAATGACCTGAAGGATTTTAGCTAACATCCTATAATCACCGTCTTTTGTTCTGTAAGTAAGGCCATTACTGTCGCACCACAGGAGGTTGTTGTTTTCCATTGAGTTTAGCCATTTAGTTTCTAGTTAGTTCTATTCAGTTTAGACTAAGGGTCATTTGACCCTCTTTCGGGACTTCAGGGGGGAGCTCGAAATTTCTGGGACTTCTAGTGTTAATCCATGATGGAATAGTGTTACTAACGGTAATCTTTGAGACTGTGGTCCCAGCTCTCTTCAGGTCATTGCCCAGGTCTTCCCGTGTAGTTCGGGGCTGATTCCTGACCTCTCTCAGAATCATCCTTACCCCACAAGGCAAGATCTTGCATAGAGCCCCAGACCAAGTAAGATTGACAGTCATCTTGTGTTTCTTCTATTTTCTAAGAATTGCACAACAGTTGTTGCCTTCTCACCAACCTGCTTGCCTATTGTCCTGTAGCCCATCCCAGCCTTGTGCAGGTCTACAATTTTTTCCCAGATTGTCCTTCGATAACTCTTTGGTCTTAGCCATGGTGGAGAGATTGGAGTGTGAATGTGTGGACAAGTGTCTTTTATACAGGTAACGAGTTCAAATAGGTGAAATTAATACAGGTGATGAGTGCAGAGTACAAGGGCATCTTAAAGAAAAAATAGCAGGTCTGTAAGAGCCAGATTTCTTGATGGTTGGTAAGCGATTACTTATATCATGCAATAAAATGCAATTTAATTATTTAAAAATCATACAATGTGATTTTCTGGATCTTTATTTTTATTCTATCACAGTTAAAGTGTACCTAAAATAAAAATTACAGACCTCTCCATTGTTTGTAGGTGGGAAACCTTGCAAAATCTGCAGTGTATGAAATACTTTTTTCCCCACTGTATACTACTCATTGCATTAATTTTTCATTATTCTTAATTTCTAATATATGAAACATATAATCTGCAAATATTTCATTTTACTACCTACAGTTTTTCATTTTTTTCTTTTAGGCATCTTAGACTTCTGCACTTCAGATATCTGCACAGATAAGAAGAAATAACTTCCAAAGCGTATAAGCATTTAGCAATAAGAATGATAGCCAGCTAAAACCAAGACATACTAGGGCAGATTTAGTAATGTTGGCCAATTTATAGGCAATGCAATAGATTAGGAAAGTTTGGAGACCAGTTCCCTTTTAAGCGTATGTAATTTAAGTCACCTGCACCATATTGTAAAGTCTCCTTTTACTTTCCAACCTCTCTATACAAGCCATGCTTCCCCACTCCTTTTACTTTCCAACCTTTCTATACAAGCCATGCTGCCCCACATGTTCCTAAAATAAAACTTTAAGCATGTGCAACAGTGTGTGCCAAACGGCAGCACACAGGCCAATGAGCATCTCCAGACCGTGCTTTGTGCACCTTCTTGGACCTCAATTGCGGTCCCTTATTATTCCATTGCAGTCATCCACACTACCATCTAAATCTTGCGCTGGCACAATTTGCTCTGTCTTTGCGGTGTTCTCTATCAATCACAGATTGAGGGCTGCAATTATGGGCAGAGATGGTACACTGAGCAGTCTGAATATGAGCTTTGGATCCTTAGGCTATGTGCGCACGCTGCGTTTTTTTGGGTGTAGTTTTGGTCCCAAAACTGCATGCATTTCCTTCCCCAGCAAAGTCTATGAGATTTCGGTTCTGCTGTCCGCACGTTGCAGCCATTTTTTGGCTGTCTTTGTGGTGACCACAAAGATGCAGCATGTCAATTCTTTCTGCGTTTTTGCCAGCGTTCTTGAGCCCTTCCAGTCAATAGATTTGACCTAAAAAAAACTGGGCAAAAACGCTGTAAAAAACAAAAAATTTCAGTAAAACGCGCCAAGAAATGCATGTAGAGGGTGCTTTTTTTGGGACCAAAAACGTGCATCTTTGTGGTCACCACAAAGATGCAAAATGCGCACATAGCTGCCGATCTGCATACAGCGCTCAACAAGTTTAAAGCTTCATGTTAGGGGTATGTGAAGCAGCAAGGTTTGTATAGGGGTTGTAGGGAACTGAAGATTTACAATGTGGTGTGGCAAGTTTACAATGGCAAAATCTGGTGACGAGGTTCCCTTTAAAAAGCACCAGATTTATCAAAGAGGCTCCTGTGCTTTGATAGATTGTGCAAACCTAGACTAGACAGTCTAAATATGTGCCAAAATTATTAATTGGCTTATACTGGTTAGATTCCCCAGTGTAATTTCTACTGTATGTATGGGACCACTATTTTCACACAATGCCTTAGTAGCTCAGGAATCAGCATTGTTGCTTTGCAGCACTGAGGTCCTAGGTTCAAATCCCAACACGGACAACATCTGCAAGGAGTTTGTATGTTCTCCCCGTGTTTGATGGGTTTCCTCCCACAATCCAAAGACACACAGATAGGGAACTTAGATTTGTGTGAGTCCCAATGGGGATAGTGATGATCACGTCTGTAAAGAGCAGTGGAATTAATAGCATTATGTGAGTAAAATAAATAAAATGTGCATACCCATTTTCTGAGCCCCCCTCCAAACAAGCCTGAAGAAAAATTAGTAAAAAAAACCCAAAACAAATAAGGCATGTAAGACTTTTTTTTTTGTGTGCAAATTAAGACAGAATTCTGCCAAATGTAACTTAGAAAATCATGTAGAACACCAATTATTTTATTAACTTTGATGCTCTCCCCATGGTTTATGAAATTCACTACATATTTTACAATTCATTTCACTACTAGGAGACTGAAAAAGCAAGAAGTTCAAAATATGCCAGATACTGATATAGATCTACAGTCATCTAGCGCTAGTACTTTTTTTTAATTTTGTTAATAAGATTGGGGACTGTGAACAAATTCATCTCTTTGGTCTTTGAAAAAGTGTGCAAACCAAAAATGAAGGGAGAGGGTTGAAGTGTCATCTGTTCACCAGTGAGGCCTTTTGGATCCTCCATTTAAATTCAAGGCATCCACTGGGTCCCAATTAGATGATTCATCTGCTTCATAGTTATTATTTCTATCGCTCTTTTTCATATGCTGCATTTTATGTATACCTGCTTTGTATATTGGTACTATAATATTTGCATGATGATATTATAGAGTATGTCACATTAACTGTTTTTTGTCCAAATTGGTCCGTTGTGGTTACAAATATTCAGTGCAATCACACCACCTTATTACGCTACGACTAACATGGAATGAAACATGTAATCGGAAGGCTAGGGCTCCACGGTGACTTTGGCCACGACAGCTGTCGCACAACCTCAGGTTTCTTGGTGGCACGGCTACATTGCAATGCTATTTTATTGAATGGGCAAAAAAATAATCCCCACACCCCTGCTGTATTAAATTAATCTACAGGTGCAGAAATACATTATATGGACAATATACAAACATCTACATACAATATGGCAGCAAACTGCGATAAATCAATATATGATCTCCTCTGTTGTTGCATTTAATAAAACTGTAAGGTACTTAGTTCTCCTTTTTTGATCAAAGAGTGTAAAAGCCATTCAACCATGCCAGAAGGTACCTAAATATGGATGTCCTCACCATTTATGTCCTAGCTCTCCATGTACCAAACCAGGCCTCATCTGAATGGGGAAGTGAAAAGAAACCAGATGTAGCTCGCAATTGAATATTCTGAAACATGGAGAGTTAGGACATTAGTGATAAGCGCCATTCGTATTTAGTATGTATGTACTTGTAGGGTAGGTTGTTTGGCATCAAAAACCTATTGTCAATGTGTTCAGTAACCATGCCTGTTAGGCTGTCTGGGGTGTGTGTGGGGGGGGGGGTTACACTCAGTGGTGCTCAAACCATAATTCGTAACAATGTCCAATCACGTTAGAAGAAGAGGTTGGCACTCACGGAGTATAAAATCAGTCCTATTTCATCTGTTAAAAGTTGGTGGGAAGAAGAATGCGGGGCAGCTGTGGACAGCAGCCGTTTCATGCTTGTCCTCGCACTTCAACAGGTCCCAATCTGTTGAAGCGCGAAGACAAGCGTGAAATGTCCGCTATTGTCCACAACAGCCCGCATTATCCTTCCCACCGACTTAACATATGAAATAAATGATTGCATTTAGACTGAGTGAATGCCAACCTTTTCGTCTTCTAACGTGACCATCCATATTTAGGTACACATTAACGTAGTTGGATGGCTTTTGCACAGTGATCAAAAACCGCTAGAGTTTATGTTTTTAACATTTGCAGAAATAGTGGAGTTTATGTATTCATTAATTGCACTTTAAGATAAGTGAATGGTGTTGCAGTCTGACACCTACACTACCGTGACAAACAAGTCCCCAAAAAAATCCAAACCAGGTCTAATTTTTTTTAACCTTGCTTGCGTGATGGTCTTGTAGGTGTTGCAATGCCTCCCTGTTCACTTGTATACAGCTGTGATGTAGCGTTGGCATGGAGCAAACTCCGGCCACGCGTTGGTTTTTGCATCCAAAGTCACCGTGTAGCCCTAGCCACAAGTGGAAGTCACAGGCTTTTATACAACAAGTTTTATAGAATGGTTTAATAAATACTATTTTGGATATACTATTTTCTATAATTACTGTGTATACTGCTATAACGTAGCTAGAAATTCTGTAGTACAGATGACATTATAAGGGCTTTATGGGCAACATATCACACCTTATGTCACTATCATGATCAGGAACCTGTAAATACCAGCATAACCTAATTTCTTTCTGACACCTAAATGTCATTGCAATATAAATTGTCATTTTATGTACAAAATAAAACAAATTTCATTTAATTAAGTGAGAACAATTGGTATTTATTACAATTTATAACTTAAAAACACACAAAACAACAAACTTATCTGTAATTTACAGAAATGTAAAGTCCAAGTAACACAGCAAGAGAACGCGCTGCTTATCACTATCACACAGAAGTGGAGCAATAACATTAACCCTTACAGGAGCGGCCAATGTTCACACAATGACCAGGTTACAAAATCTGCAGTGTGTGCGTAAACTATCCCATGAGCCTGGATATTCTAGTAGAACCAAAGCTATGAAGTGACATGTGAATCGGAGCCAAGCCAGAATAAAAAACAAACATACCACAAACAAAAAAAAATAAAAAATAGAAGATTTTGCAAATCTAGATTCAAAGTCAATAATGTAGATTAAAGCCTTATGTTTCAAATAGGTTTTACCAGAGCTTCCATCACAGTTCTTGCAAGGCACAAGAATATTTTAGAAAGGTTTTTTTTTTGTTTTTTTTATATATATTGTTAACTAGGATATGGAGCCCATAACAGTACTGTGTGACTTGTGTTAGAAAAAAAAATACCTTTAAAGGAATCACTTACAGACAATAATCAGCACTGCAAAAAGACTAAAAAAACTGTACCAAGTGGCTATGTGCACACAGTCTTTTTGCAGAGTTTTGTAGAAGAAACTAAAAGCGTGAAGAATTTTGAGATTTGGACAGTTTTCGCTAAAAACCCTCCTCGAAAACGGTGTGCACATAGCCAATGTGCGAAACATTACATAGGAGGAAGCACTTACCTGAATCAAGCAACAGCTTAATTACCTGATTAGAACGTGAAAATGCTAAAATTGGTTTTCCTTTGCATTAAAACTATGAATATATATATTTATAAATATAGACAATATCTATTTAAGTGCATTAATGTTATTCTTCACTTTCCAGTGCAGGGTTTAGATGGTTTTTGTGACCACCTGAAAATTAAAGATTATTGAACTACATCCCAAGTGAACATGCAAGTCCTTTAGCTCAAATGACGTTTCCTGATGCCAAAGTTCAGATCAAGTAATCCTTTGGTGAGGTCAGAGTAAAACAGACCATTATATATTGGTAAAATCTGATAAGGTCTTCAGTCTATAAGTGGCAAAAATGGAAAAACAAATGTAATTCAACAATTACCTGTGCCAACCTATCAAAGTAATTAAATTTAGAGAACGATTGATTAAAAATTCCTAATTAACAGAATAAACCAAATATTTGTGTCGTTCAGCCATCAGCTTGGCATTTCAGATGTGGCTGAGCTTCTTTCCATGGCTTCTTCCTCCAAAAGACAGTTTTCCAAGTCCATGAGCTTCTGTATGAGCAGCGCGTCCAGCTGTACCCCCTCCGTGGCAGCTTTCCTTCCTCGCTTGCAGCTGCTCATTACTTTCATCTTTCCTTTTGGTCGCTTGAGTCTTGGAACTGTACAATCTCTGAACTCCAGGATACGTTTCCTCTTTTGCTGGGACACTGAAATTAGGACTCCATTCTTTTCTTTGGGCTCTTCAAATATTGTTTCAAGGCTACTGTACAAAAAGAAGAATATAATCCAAACGTGACAAATATGATGCAGTCCTGAGCATGAATATAATGTAAAGGAAACATGACGCGATATCTATAGATCTAGGGAGAATGAATGAGGACGGGTAAGGCTGCTTTCACACATCTGGTTTTAGCAGTGCGGCTAAATCCAGCTCTAAAACCTATGCAACGGATGCAGTGAAAAAAACGCATCCTTTGCATAAGTTTTTACATGCGGCCCGTCCGTTTTTTGCCGGTTGCAGCACGCTGAGCATGCGCAGTGCAAAAAAACGCATGTGGCGGCCGGATGCGTTTTTTCCGCATCGCGCCACATCCGGCATCTATAGGCATGCATTGGAAAAAGCGGCGCATCGCCCGGATGCGGCGCGATGCGTTTTTTTTTTTTTGCCGGACAAAAAAACGTGCCAGGCAACGGTCCATCCGGCCGCCGCATGGGCTAAATGTGCCGCATCCGGCAAAAACCGGACCGAACGCAAGGCCATGCGGCACAGTCCGGCACTAATGAAAGTCTATGCACAAAAAACGCAACCGGCGGCAAAAAAAAAAACGGTTGCGTTTTTTTGCAAAGAGCCGGATTGTGCCGCACAGCAAAAACCGGATGTGTGAAAGCAGCCTAAAAAGTAAATGGATACTGTCATTACGATTAAACCCCGATTGAAAAGTGAATCTGTCACCAGGTTTTTGTCACCTAATCTGTGAGCAGCATAATGTAGAGACAGAGACCCTGATTCCAGCGATGTGTCACTTACTGGGCAGCGTAGAGTAGTTTTTATAAAATTATTAATTAGCAAGATATTAACATTAAAGGACTAACGTATATAAGCTGACTTTTTCAGCATATTTTCTATGCTGAGGAAGCCCCATCCGGCTTATACTAGAGTTCCCTCGGTGTCCTCTTACCTGCTTCTTGCAGACTGCAGGCACGTCGACCCCTCGATGATCTCGGTCGGTACACGGTGCCGCCATTGCCAGCAGTGCTTTACTTCAGTTGAACGATTTGCGCCGCCTCAAATCATTTAATGGAATTAAATAAAGAGCTGACGGCAGCAGTGGCCCCTTGTAGCGGTCGAAATTGAGGGGTCTACGTGCCTGTGGTCTCCAAGAAGCAGGAAAGAGAATACCGGAGGAACGGAGAACAGGTGAGATGATTTTTTATGGGTGTATGTGAACAATGGCATAATAGGGCACCAGTATGAGGACATTACTAAAGGATGGGCACAAGGCAGAGCACATTACTACAGGAGACAAGGATGGGGCACATTACATTTTATCGGTATATATTTATTTTTTAAATTTTCCAGTAGCTGCTGCATTTCCCACCCTAGGCTTATACGAGAGTCAATAAGTTCACAGTTTTTTGTGGTAAAATTAGGGGACTTGGCTTATACTCAGGTCGGCTTATATTAGAGTATATACAGTACTTGATGAGGTAGCAAAAACCTGTTGAGTCCCTTTAATGACCAGGAAAGCTAACTTTTTTCCTCCCCTCAAAACAACAACATATTTTTTTTATTTTGATGTTGACAGTTAATTGAGGGCTTGTTTTTTCTCGGATGAATGCAAATCTGCCATTGATTTTTGGGTTATGGAAAATTGACCTAGCAACTTTATTTTCCAGGTTTGTACAATTTTGGCATAAATTGTCAGGTATTTTTTCTTTTATTATTATTTTAGTGGAGAAAAAAAAAATATAAAATAAAAAAAAAATAATTCAGAATATTTTAACTTTATTAGTTGCCCTCTGTTCCTGTGGGAGGGCTAGTTTTTTCGTGACCCGAGCTGACATTTTTTCATTTATGCCAATATGGGGTACATAACAGGGAACAATAGAGAAGGGGTTTATGCCGCGCTATTCATCAGGAAGGAGAACAGAGAGATGATCAATGTTCCTTTATTGTAGCTTGTGTCTACGCGTTTCAGGAGCTCTGCTCCCTTCATCAGGACATACAGCACAAAAACAACATATCAGAGATATGTTGTTTTTGTGCTGTATGTCCTGATGAAGGGAGCAGAGCTCCTGAAACGCGTAGACACAAGCTACAATAAAGGAACATTGATCATCTCTCTGTTCTCCTTCCTGATGAATAGCGCGGCATAAACCCCTTCTCTATTGTTCTCTGTTATCAACCACGGGGGCTGCAGCAGATTTCATCCCAACAACATAAGCTTTCATAGGAGTTGTGACTGTCACAACTCCTTGAGGTGAGTGCATTCCTTTTATTTTACCCGGATATATACCGGGTAAGACCCTATTGCGCTTTTTCTCTCCACAGTTTACTTCGTTTCAATATGGGGTACATGACGTTTTAAGTGCTTTTTATAGAAATAGAAAAAAATCATCCAAAACTCCAGCAGACTAGTTCCAATACTCAGTTGATACTCTTAGAAAATTCTTGCGATGAAAATTTTATTAAACAATTCCGTTAAAAGTAGATCCACACAGGGGGCAAAATTTCATATCAAATAGGAGTAGTAGTCTCTCGGACTACGCGTTTCGGCCGAATTCAAAAGGAATACATTAATTACAGGTACAAAAGGTCTTCAGCAGACCCCCAGCTGTTTTCGCAACCTCTAAGCACTCTGCAATTGTGTTATGTCGCCAATGCGTGCATAGAACGATGTACCCTCAAAACGACATGGTGAAAGTGCCACTCTCAGAGGTTGAAACAGCAATGCACGGATCTTTGCTGTACAAGTGGCTGTTAGCGGCAGATGATGGCTGAAAATCACAGCCGTAATTTGCTGGCAAAGGTGTGAACTGAGTCCCCATCAAAGTCAGGGAGACAGAATATGGCATACCAGTCCGTGTGATGTCTGTAATGGGCTATAGGAGCGTGAACTGGGAATTGAAACATAGCGTTTGGTATGAAATGAAACAAAAAGGTAATAAAGTATATCACAAGAATTCATAACTTTGCAATAAATTGATAATAATAATAATAATAAAAAATAAAAAAAGCTTAGTCATTCTTTAAAGCACAACGTCATGGTTCGTTTGTTTTTCAGTGCTGTAATGGTGCTTTAAACCCAAGTCCACTGGCCCTAGTAACATACTCACCCTCTCTCGTTCGCATCTATTGTTGGCGTCGCTCTGTTCGCTCCATCTTATCGCAACTTCTGACTGACCGAAAGTGAGACGTTACGTCACAAGTAGTGATGAGCATCAATGGGGGACTCAAGCATTTTTCCGGGAAATCATTCCAAAAAAATGCTTGAGTGAGTTCCATTACACAAGTACCGAGCACCTGAGAATAGTAGAGCTCGCTCATCATTAGTCACAAGCCCTCACTACATGTTTATGAGAGCCAGAATCTTGTAATGAGTTGTGACCTTTGGCATGCTTCTTGAAACAGTGGAGCAGCTGACACCAGACAGTATAATACTAGGGCAGGGGACTTCAATTTAAAGCACCACTCCAGCAGTGGGGTGGGTGAGCACAGAAAAACACTGTTGTGGTGCCTTAAAACATACATCACCTAAAGCTTCCCCAGATATAAAAAGAGAAGATAGAAAAGAGAGGGAAACTATTAAGCCCACAATTCCCATTGTAATGTTTCATACCGAGCCGGTGGTGGACTCTTGTAATTCTTGTTGGTGTAAATATCCTCCAAACTGAACTCTTTCTTGTTTACTCTACAATGTAAAAAACAAAGTGATTGCACACAAAGCTGATTAATATTAAAAAAAACCTGAAATATAGCTCATCCAATATTGTCGTATGCGGAATCATATTTTTATCTTTCAGAGTCCTTCATGGAGACTACTTTCATAATATTTCTGTAGCGCTTAGATAGTGTCTTGTGATTGTGTAGTCTTTAATCTGAAATAATCACTCTGAAGCAACTAATACTTAACGGGAACCTGTCAGGTCCAATATGCACCCAGAGCCACGAGCAGTTCTGAGTCCATAATGCCAATCCCTGCCTAACTGTCCCTGTATACACTAGCATAGATAAAGAGATCTTTAGAAAAAGTATTTCTAAAGATCTTATATCGTATGCTAATGAGCGAGGGGACTAGTCCTCAGGGCGTTAGTTCCCCTGGCTAGTTGTCCCCATTAGCATGTTAGTACGACCCTGTGGGTGTAACAACTAGAGATGAGCGAACCGGTCCCGGTTCGGCTCGAGGTCGGTTCGTCGAACGGATATCCCGTTCGAGTTCGGTTCGTCGAACGTTCGACGAACCGAACTCGAACCGCATAGGAAACAATGGCAGGCATTCACAAACACATAAAAACACCTAGAAAACACACTCAAAGGTGTCCAAAAGGTGACAAACAACTCACAACACAAACACATGGGAAAGTGACAAGGACATATACTCATACGAAAACAAAAGAGCTGGACAAGGAAAAAGAGGAGGAGACACAGATATAGGCATGGCACGCCCTTCTAAAATCATGTAAAACACCGCAAGGTGACTCCAAGCGGAGTCTCCCTTTTTTCCAAAAATTGGGCCACACACACACCCACCCATTCAGTGGCAGCAGTTGTGCCCCAGTTGTACACTTCACAGCTAGATTTGCATCAAGCACATTCAAAAATACGCCATAATTAACCGTCCCCAGCATGACACCGGGGTAGGTAGATAAAGTCTTTGCTGAACCATGACTTGTTCATCTTGGCTCCTTTTAAAAAACACAGCAAGCAAGGGTTACTCCAAGTGGAGTCTCCCTTTTCTTTATCGTTCCTATGGGAGACCCAGACAATGGGTGTATAGCTTCTGCCTCCGGAGGACACACAAAGTACTACACTAAAAAGTGTAGCTCCTCCCTCTGAGCATATACATCCCCTGGATAACCAAATATAGCCAGTTCAATGCTTTGTGTTCAGGAGGCATACATCCACACATGCATTCTCATCTGATTTTTGGAAAGAGTTTGAAGAAAAGCGGGTCCAAGCCTGGACTCCCGGCATGTCCCTTCTCACCCCACTGTGTCGGCGTTGTTGTTAAGGTTGATTTCAGGGCTGGAGCCTTACATGCCGCGCTCCTTCACCATCCCTCGGGCTCTGGCTTGAAGTGGGAGCCAGCACGATTCTCCCTGCCTTGCAGGAGACCGGTCTCCATCCGCAGCCCTTCAGGATCCTGCAGGACGGAGCACTCATCCCCAGGGACTTGAAACCGTGCGTCTCACAAGCTAAGTATCTGAGACGTTATTTTCGGGGGGTCCCTTGTACTTTATTGTTGGGGAGAGTGGGCTGTGTATCTATTCTGACATGTCCGGCCGGTTCTCTGGTTTAAACCTGAGAACCGCGCCGATGGTGCCTGCGCGCCGGCCGCATCGTTAAATTTAGGCCCCGGCTTCGCCTCAGGCCTAGTTTCGATTTCACTGCCCCTGCATGTCAATCATGCAGAGGGACAGTGCGGCTCCGCCCAGCGGCCGTTCGGCACAGGGGAGGGACACTCCTCTCTGAGGAAATGTTCCCTCCCCTGTAAATTTCCTTGGCCCTCCAGATCCTGCTCTCAGAGTAGGCCCCGCCCCCTCTCCTCGCTCCGGCGCCATTTTATCAGCGTTCTCACAGCGATCGGCGCTGGCTGCAGCATCTCTCTGGGGGTCCGGGCTGTGGGATCTGGAGGGCACACAAACTGTCTGGTAAGCCACAACCTCCGGTTGTGGACCTGCTTATATACTCTCTGGGGGTCATTCTGGCTCAGAGCCCCCACTTCAGCAGCATGTCTCACACGAGGAGCAAGGCTGCAAGGCTGTACGCAATATGCACTGCATGTAAGCTCGTGCTGCCTGAATCGAGCACATATCCACATTGTGATGCCTGCTCTAACCTGGCAATGCCTCAGCCTGGTATCGGACCCACAGTGGTCCCTCCGGCTGCTCCGGCTCCGGTGGCTGAACCCCACGGCTTGGGTAGAATCCTTCTCTAGGTCAATCTCCCAGTCTTTTGCCGACTCCATGGGACAGCTGTCCCGGACTTTGCTGACCATGCATCAGCCCCCTTCACAGGGCGTCTCTGCTGCTAGGGCTCTCTCAGTGGAGCTCACAGAGGATTCTTCATCTGGTCCCAGACCCCGTCCTCCTAAAAGGAGACGCAGGGCTCCCTCTCCTTCCTCGTCCCGTGGCTCTGATTCACGAGCTGACTCACAGGACGAGGAGGATGCCTTTACTGGGGGCTCGGACGCTACCTCCATGTGCCCCATTGATCTGTCCGAAAGTGACGCAGATGTTCGTGATTTGATTGCGTCCATTAATTCTGTACTGGACCTCAATCCGCCAGTATCAGAGGAGAAACCCTCTCTGGCAGAAAAGCACCAGTTTACCTTGCCTAAGAGAACAAGGAGTGTGTTCTTTAACCACTCCAGTTTTCAGGCCACTGTGACCAAGCCTAGGGCCTGTCCTGACAAACGCTTCCCAAAGCGTGGTTCTGATGACCGTTTTCCCTTTCCACCAGAGGTGGTCAAGGAGTGGGCTCATTCACCAAAGGTAGACCCTCCGGTGTCTAGACTCTCAGCCCGGACCGTTGTATCAGTGGCTGATGGCACCTCACTTAAGGATTCCACTGACCGCCAGGTTGACCTTCTGGCCAAATCTGTATATGAGGCGGCAGGGGCCTCGTTCTCCCCATCTTTTGCAGCAGTGTGAGCTCTCAAAGCCATCTCTGCTTCTCTAGAGGAGATGCATTCCCTCACCAGGGAATCTATGCCAGAAATGGTTGCCTTAACTTCCCAGGCTTCAGCCTTTTCATCCTATGCCATGTCTGCCATGCTGGAGGCTTCTCACAGCACTGCGGTGGCTTCGGCTAATTCCCTCGCTATCCGCAGGATCTTGTGGCTTCGAGAGTGGAAGGCAGACGCTTCTTCAAAGAAGTACCTTGCTGGGCTCCCATTTGCTGGGTCCAGGCTGTTCGGTGAACAACTGGATGAAATTATTAAGGAAGCTACTGGCGGGAAGAGTACTTCCATGCCACAAACTAAGACCAGGAAACCTGTCCAGGGCAGGAACCAGTCGAGGTTTCGTTCTTTTCGTTCCTCCAACTGGTCGTCCTCTAAGCCCTCGGCCTCGTCCACTAACTCAGCCAAGGACCAAAAACCCAACTGGCGCACGAAGCCGCGTCCTCAGAAGACCGCAGGAGCTGCTGCCACTAAGGCAGCCTCCTCTTGACTATCTGGCCGCACCAGCAACATCCTTGGTCGGTGGCAGGCTCTCCCACTTTGGCGACGTGTGGTTTCAACACGTCTCCGATCAGTGGGTGCGGGATATCATCTCCCACGGCTACAGGATAGAATTCTCTTCCAGCCCGCCAAACAGATTTTTTCAGAAAAATAAGGGCGGGTCCAGCTCACCAGGGACTGACCTGCTGGTTATAATCAAGAGTCCTGCGCACGGAGTAAGGCGGGCTTTGCACACTGCGACATCGCAGCCCGATGCTGCGATGCCGAGTGCGATAGTGCCCGCCCCCGTCGCAGCAGCGATATGTGGTGATAGCTGGCGTAGCGAAAATTATCGCTACGCCAGCTTCACACACACACTCACCTGCCGTGCGACGTCCCTGTGGCCGGCGGCCCGCCTCCTTGTTAAGGGGGCGGGTCGTGCGGCGTCACTGTGACGTCACACGGCAGGCGGCCAATCGGAGCGGAGGGGCGGAGATGAGCAGGATGTAAACATCCTGCCCACCTCCTTCCTTCCGCATATCCTACGGAAGCCGCAGTGAGGCCGGTAGGAGACGTTCCTCGCTCCTGCGGCTTCACACACAGCGATGTGTGATGCCGCAGGAGCGAGGAACAACATCGGACCGTCGCGTCAGCGTAATCATGGATTACGCCGACGCTGCACGGATGATACGATAACGACGCTTTTGCGCTCGTTAATCGTATCATCTAGGCTTTACACACTGCGATGTCGCATGCGATGCCGGAAGTGCGTCATTTTCAATTTGACCCCACCGACATCGCACCTGCGATGTCGCAGTGTGCAAAGCCCGCCTAAGGCTCGGCAACCATCCAGATTAAAAGGTAGAAAGAGAGATTTCCAGCGCCAGGAATAAAATTAAAAGTCCTTTTTATTGAAATAGGGCAGTAAAAATCCAGCAGATACCATGATAGATGTCAGAAAGATGGCAGAACAACGCGTTTCGACGCTTCAGGTCTTAGTCATGTTCTGACTTAAAGTATAACCAACTCCCTTATATCGGATCCCTGCTCCACTGATTAAACTCACATGTGTGGTTTCACTAGAGGCAACTCCTCAAGTAGTAATTACAAGGGATCCGAGAAAATGGAGGTATACAACGGCAAATTCATATATGTAGATATACATGAAGTAATATGGTATAATGCAAAGATATACAAATACAGAAAATGTACCAAAGAATATATATATATACACATATAAAATGACATACACATTAAGAGAATTTTATGGACCGGTTTCCCTGATTATTTAATATGCACATAGATATAATGTATGGTGATCCAACAAGACACTCAGCACATGACAGCATAGATATGATTATACCGATCAGAGGGGAAGTCTTTCGTACAGTAAAAATCTAATCTATATCCATTAACATATGACTTTCCATATATATGTAGCATATGCTGACCTTTCAAAAGTGCACTAAATTCAATAGAAGATAATTGTATACACCAATCCAACATTCCACTATTATTAAAATAAGTAATATTCCAACAACATTGATTGCAAGCATATAGCAAGGAGGTGGAAAAACCGCATAATATGAACTAGGGTGCAGGGCATATTAGTCCCTCTAGATATGATATTAATATAATAGAAAAGAGGGAAGGAAAATACAGGAGCCGATTGTATTTAATAATGTAATATCAGATCCTGACGATTATTTAAACCCTCCGGATATCTAGTGTTGAGGGTGAAAATCCAGAAGGAACTTATTGTTAAAGATCTTATTGAGTTGGGTGAGACAATGGCACCCCCTAGAGACAATCTGAGCCATCGGGAAAGATAGGCTCTTAAAGAACTGGGGACTAAGGGTACCTTCACACTTAGCGATGCAGCAGCGATCCGACCAGCGATCTGACCTGGTCAGGATCGCTGCTGCATCGCTACATGGTCGCTGGTGAGCTGTCAAACAGGCAGATCTCACCAGCGACCAGTGAACAGCCCCCAGCCAGCAGCGACGTGCAAGCGACGCTGCGCTTGCACGGAGCTGCCGTCTGGAAGCTGCGGAGACTGGTAACTAAGGTAAACATCGGGTATGGTTACCCGATGTTTACATTAGTTACCAGCGCACAGCTGTGTGTGCAGGGAGCAGGGAGCCGCGCACACTGAGCGCTGGCTCCTTGCTCTCCTACCATAGCTACAGTACACATCGGGTTAATTAACCCGATGTGTAATGCAGCTACATGTGCAGAGAGCAGGGAGCCGCGCACACTGCTTAGCGCTGGCTCCTTGCTCTCCTAGCTGCTGTACACATCGGGTTAATTAACCCGATGTGTACAGCAGCTACATGTGCAGAGAGCCGGAGCCGGCAGCACAGGCAGCGTGAGAGCTGCAGATGCTGGTAACTAAGGTAAATATCGGGTAACCACCTTGGTTACCCGATGTTTATCTTGGATACAGCTTACCTCAGCTGTCAGACGCCGGCTCCTGCTCCCTGCTCGCTTCATTTGTCGCTCTCTCGCTGTCACACACAGCGATCTGTGTGTCACAGCAGGAGAGCGGCTTTGAAGAAAACGAACCAGGGCTGTGTGTAACGAGCAGCGATCTCGCAGCAGGGGCCAGATCGCTGCTCAGTGTCACACACAGCGAGATCGCTAATGAGGTCACTGCTGCGTCACAAAAAGCGTGACTCAGCAGCGATCTCGGCAGCGAGCTCGCTGTGTGTGAAGCACCCCTAATTCAGATATTATAATAAGGGAGGCAGATAAAGGGGGGGCCATTGTCTTACTAAATTCAGGCCTATAGAGAAAGCTAGTATTACAGGATCTACAGGATCCAGATACATATATTGAATTGAACGGTGATCCAACCAGACATTATTATAATCTATTATTAAAAAACTTGGAGGAAGGTAATTGTACTGGTGCCATTAGTGACAAAACAAAAGATCTTCTATTTAACAAGAACCCTGTTGTTCCTATCTACCACTGTCTCCCAAAGATCCACAAAAATGTTCCCCCCCCCCATTACGGCCAATTGTTTCGGGTATAGGATCTTTGGGTGAAAATTTGGGGGGTTGGATAGATCAATTTCTCCAACCTTTGATACCTGATTTACCAGGCTACATTAGGGACACAAAAGAGGTTGTTAGAGCATTGGATGGATACGAGTGGAAAAATCAATTTTTATGGCTATCATGTGATGTGATATCCCTTTATCCATCCATACCTCATAATGTCGCATTACGTTGTTTATCCCAGCATTTGGATAGATTCAGTGATTATGATACCTGTCTCAAGGACTTCATAGTTTCCTCAATATATATAATCATATCTATGCTGTCATGTGCTGAGTGTCTTGTTGGATCACCATACATTATATCTATGTGCATATTAAATAATCAGGGAAACCGGTCCATAAAATTCTCTTAATGTGTATGTCACATTTTTTCTCTCAACTCCCCCCCTGCTCCAAGGCCGCCGCCTTCTCACAGGCCGTGGCATCCTTGCAGGCCAACGGAGTAATTGTACCGGTTCCCGCCCGGGAACGGTTCAGAGGTTTCTACTCAAATCTCTTCCTAGTCCCCAAAAAGGACGGTTCCTTCCGGCCCATCCTGGATCTCAAGCTTCTCAACAAGCATGTTCAGGTGCGGCATTTTCGCATGGAGTCTCTGCGATCAGTCATTGCCTCAATGACCCAAGGAGATTTCCTGGCATCTATCGACATCAGAGATGCCTATCTGCATGTGCCAATTGCAGTTTCACACCAGCGTTGGCTACGTTTTGCAATCGGAGAGGAACATTTCCAATTCGTGGCTCTCCCCTTCAGGTTAGCCACGGCCCCTCGAGTATTCACCAAGGTCATGGCAGCAGTGGTTGCGGTTCTGCACCTCCAGGGGTTGGCAGTGATTCCTTACCTGGACGACCTTCTAGTCAAGGCTTCATCCAGTGCAGACTGTCAGCGGAGTGTCTCGCTCACTCTCGCCACTCTAGTCCAATTCGGGTGGCTTGTCAATCTGCCCAAGTCCACTCTGACTCCGACCCAGAAGCTCACGTACCTTGGGATGCAATTCGAGACTCTGCCGGCACTTGTGAAGCTGCCCTTAGTCAAATAGCAGTCCCTCCATCTGGCGGTGCGCTCTTTGCTGAGGCCCCGCCGTCATTCCATCAGGCACCTAATGCAGGTGCTGGGTCAGATGGTGGCGTCAATGGAAGCGGTTCCCTTTGCCCAGTTCCATCTGCGTCCTCTGCAGCTGGACATTCTCCGCTGTTGGGACAAGCGGACTTCCTCCTTGCACAGGTTAGTGGCTCTGTCGCCACAGACCAGGGGCTCCCTTCAGAGGTGGCTTCGGCCCCTCTCTCTGTCTCAGGGACGCTCCTTCCTGGCCCTGTCCTGGGTGATCCTCACCACGGATGCCAGTCTATCCGGCTGGGGAGCAGTATATCTCCACCACAGAGCGCAGGGCACTTGGACTCTGTCCGAATCTGCCCTCTTGATCAATGTGCTGGAAATCAGAGCTGTGCTTCTAGCTCTCTTAGCCTTTCACCACCTGTTGGCGGGCAAGCACATCAGAGTCCAGTCAGACAACGTGACAGCGGTTGCCTACATCAATCACCAGGGCGGGACACGCAGCCGCCTGGCAATGTTGGGGGTTCTACGCATCCTTCAGTGGACGGAGGACTCCATGTCCACCATATCCGCAGTCCACATCCCAGACGTGGAAAACTGGGAGGCAGATTATCTCAGCCGTCAAACCGTGGACAGCGGCGAGTGGGCTCTGCATCCGGCAGTGTTTCGGTCAATCTGCCGCAAGTGGGGCACTCTGGAAGTGGATCTAATGGCATCCCGGCACAACAACAAGGTTCCGGTTTACGTGGCTCGCTCCTACGATCCTCAGGCCTTTGCAGCGGACGCGCTGGTTCAAGATTGGGCAAGAGAGCTAGAGGGGGAAACACGTAAGACAGACGAAACTGGGACCAGAGTCCTGCGCAAGATCAGAATGGAGGGCCGTCGGGTCATCCTCATTGATCCAGACTGGCCCAGGCGAGCTTGGTACCCAGACCTGCTCCATCTGTCCGTAGAGGTGCCGTGGCATCTCCCGGACCGTCCAGACCTTCTCTCACAAGGTCCGTTTTTCCGCCAGAATTTTGCGGCTCTCAGATTGACGGCGTGGCTCTTGAGTCCTGGATCTTGACGACTTCTGGTATCCCTCCTGAAGTCATCTCCACTATGACTCGGGCTCGGAAGTCTTCCTCGGCCAAAATCTATCACAGGACCTGGAGAATTTTCCTGTCCTGGTGTCGCTCTTCCGGCCATGCTCCTTGGCCTTTTTCCTTGCCGACCCTCCTGTCCTTTCTACAGTCCGGTCTGCAGCTAGGACTATCCCTCAAGGGACAGGTCTCGGCTCTGTCAGTGTTGTTCCAGCGGCGTATCGCCCGGCTGGCTCAGGTGCGCACCTTCATGCAGGGCGCATCTCACATCATTCCGCCTTACCGGCGGCCTTTGGATCCCTGGGACCTTAATCTGGTCCTCACGGCCTTGCAGAAACCCCCCTTTGAGCCTCTTAGGGAGGTTTCTTTGTTTCGTCTTTCACAGAAAGTGGTCTTTCTAGTGGCCATAACTTCCCTCAGGAGAGTCTCTGATTTGGCTGCGCTCTCTTCGGAGTCACCTTTTTTGGTTTTTCATCAAGACAAGGTGGTTCTCCGTCCGACTCCGGACTTTCTCCCTAAGGTGGTATCTCCTTTCCACCTTAACCAGGACATTTCCCTGCCTTCCTTTTGTCCGGCTCCTGTTCATCGCTTTGAAAAAGCGTTGCATACTCTGGATCTGGTGCGGGCGCTCCGGATCTGTGTGTCTCGCACCGCTGTTCTTAGGCGGTGCACCTCTCTTTTTGTGCTGACCACAGGTCGGCGTAAGGGCCTCTCGGCTTCTAAGCTGACCTTAACTCGTTGGATTAGGTCGGCCATTTCCGATGCCTACCAGTGTACTCAAGTGCCTCCCCCGCCGGGGATCAAGGCACACTCGACCAGAGCTGTCAGTGCCTCTTGGGCTTTCAGGCACCAGGCTACGGCTCAGCAGGTCTGTCAGGCTGCCACTTGGACTAGTCTGCATACCTTTTCGAAGCACTACCAAGTGCATGCTCATGCTTCGGCAGATGCGAGCTTGGGCAGACGCATCCTTCAGGCGGCTGTCGCCCATTTGTGAAGTTAGGTTTCGCCTACTTCTCAGTTTTCTGTTTATTCCCACCCATGGACTGCTTTGAGACGTCCCAATGTCTGGGTCTCCCATAGGAACGATAAAGAAAAAGAGAATTTTGTTTACTTACCGTAAATTCTTTTTCTTATAGTTCCGTATTGGGAGACCCAGCACCCTCCCTGTTGCCTGTTGGCAGTTTCTTGTTCCGCGTGTTATCACCGGCTGTTGTTGTAGACAGAGGCTCCGGTTGTTCCGGTTCTTGCTCTCTCTCTACTTGTGGGTGGCTATTCTCCTTCAGCTTTTGCACTAAACTGGCTATATTTGGTTATCCAGGGGGTGTATATGCTCAGAGGGAGGAGCTACACTTTTTAGTGTAGTACTTTGTGTGTCCGGAGGCAGAAGCTATACACCCAATGTCTGGGTCTCCCAATACGGAACTATAAGAAAAAGAATTTACGGTAAGTAAACAAAATTCTCTTTTTTTCCAAAAATTGGGCCACACAGACACCCCATCAGTGGCAGCACTTGTGCCCTAGTTGCAAACAGGATGTTTTGATTTGCATCAAGCACATTCCAAATCCACAAGCATTTACTCTCCCCAGGATGACACAGGGGTAGTAAATTCCTTCTGGATCCATGACTTGTTCATTTTGATGAATGTCAGTCTGTCCACATTGTCACTGGACAGAAGCGTGCGCTTATCTGTCAGCACACACCCAGCAGCACTGAAGACACGTTCAGAGACAACGCTGGCAGCTGGACATGACAAAATCTCCAAGGCGTAAGTTGAGAGCTCTGGCCATTTTTCAAGATTTGAAGCCCAAAATGAGCAAGGCTCCATTTGCAAAGTCATGGCATCGATGTTCATTTGGAGATACTCCTGTATCATCCTCTCCAGCCGTTGACTATGTGTCAGACTTGTTGTCTCTGGTGGCCTTGCAAAGGACGGTCTAAAAAAATTATGAAAAGATTCCATAAAATTGCTGTTACCAGCACCAGATACGGTGCTACTGGTACGGGTAGACTGTTGAAGATGACTAGACCGTCCCATGTTTGTCAAGTTACAACTGGGAGATTCACTCCCTGCACCTGCACGGTTGTTTGGTGGAAAAGCCGAGCTAAGATCGAGTAACAGCTTCTGCTGATACTCCTGCATACGTGCGTCCCTTTCTATGGCTGGAATTATGTCACAAAATTTGGACTTGTACCGGGGATCCAATAGTGTGGCAAGCCAGTAGTCATCATCACTTCTAATTTTGACAATACGATGGTCATGTTGGAGGTAGTGCAGCAAGAAGGCGCTCATGTGTCTTGCGCGGCCATGCGGACCAAGTCCACGCTGTGTTTGTGGCATAGAGGTGCTACCCGTTCTTTCTTCCTCTGACATCTCCCCCCAACCTCTTTCAACTGAAATTTGACCAAGGTCTCCCTCATCCGCTGAGTCTTCCATGTCCATGGACAGTTCGTCCTCCATTTCTTCATGTTCTCCTGCACCTTCCTCAACATCTCGCCTGCTACCATGCGCCCTTGTTGATCCCTGTCCCCCATGGTCCTATGCCTGCCGCCTTGGTGATGATGAACGTCTGGACCTTGGTGATGATGTTGTGTCTTGCGCATATGAATCCTCCTGTAGTTCCTCCCCTTCCTGTTGTCCCACCCCCTGACTCCGATTAGTGTTTAGCGTGTGCTCCAGCACGTAAATGACTGGAATTGTCATGCTGATATTGGCATTGTCAGCGCTAAACATATTCGTCGCCATGTCGAAACTCTGCAGAAGGGTGCATAGGTCCTTGATCTGAGACCACTCCATCAGGGTGATCTGCCCCACCTCTGCATCTCGTTGGCCCAGGCTATACGTCATGACGTATTGCACCAGGGCTCGACGGTGCTGCCACAGTCGCTGTAACATGTGGAAAGTCAAATTCCAGCGTGTCGGCACATCGCATTTCAGGCGATGAACCGGCAGGCCGGAAGACTTCTGGAGCGATGCAAGTCGCTCAGCTGCGGCGGTTGAACGGCGGAAGTGAGCAGACAGTTTTCGTGCCCTGGTCAGAAGGCCATCTAGGCCGGGATAGTGTGTTAAGAATTGCTGGACAACAAGGTTCAACACGTGAGCCATACAAGGCACGTGTGTCACCTTGCCCAGGCGAAGGGCCGCACCCAGGTTTGCAGCATTGTCGCACACGGCCTTACCAGGCTGCAGGTTGAGTGGAGACAACCATTTATTAAACTCGGACCGCAGAGCTGACCACAACTCCTCAGCTGTGTGACTCCTATTCCCAAGACATGTCAAGCTAAAGACCACCTGATGCCGTTGCGCTCTGCTGCCAGCATAGTAATGAGGGGTGCGTGATTCCTTCTGCGCAGTGAGAACGCTGGTGGCCTGACCAGGCAGGCTTGGGGCGGAAGTGGAGGAGGCAGAAGCAGTGGCGGAACTTGGACAGACAGAGGATTGACACACAAGTCGTGGGGACGGCAAGACTTGTGCAGCAGACCCTTCACCATCTATCACCATAGTTACCCAGTGCCCAGTGAGCGACATGTAACGTCCCTGTCCATGCTTACTGGTCCAAGTATCGGTGGTGAAATGCACCCGTTCACACACACAGTTTCTCAAGGAAGCGGTGATGTTGTGTGCGACATGCTGGTGTAGCGCGGGCACACCTTTCTTAGAGAAGTAGTGGCGACTGGGCATCTGGTACTGGGGCACAGCGACAGACATAAGGTCTCTAAAATCCTGTGTGTCCACCAGGTGGAAAGGCAGCATTTCGGTAGCCAAGAGCTTACAGAGGGATAAAGTCAACCTCTTAGCTTTGTCATGGGTCGCAGGAAATGGCCTTTTATTTGTCCACATATGAGGGACAGAGATCTGGCTGCTGTGTGTGTAGACAGTGTTGAGTAGGGTGTCCCTGGAAAAATGCAGCTTTGTGAGGAAAGTGCAGGCGGAGACATGATGTCGCCTTCATCCAACGTTGGTGCTATCGATGTCTGAGAGAGCTGTACACACGCACTTGTTTCCCCTTCCAAACCAACTGACGACCTACCAAGCAAACTGCCTGTTGCGGTTACAGTGGTGGAAGTTGTGCGTAGAAAACCAGGTGTGACAGCTGTCCCCACAGTCCTAGAAGATGAAGAGCGCGCGGATGCACTGGAAGGGGCCGGCGGTGGATGGTTCGCATTGCAGCACGGTGAGCTTCCCATCGGGACATATGATATTTCTTCGTGTGACGATTCATGGAAGAAGTTGTCAAACTGCTGAGGTTTTGACCTCTACTAACAGAATCACGACAAATTTTACACATCACATAATTTGGGCGATCTTTTGCTATGTCAAAAAAGGACCAGGCTAGGCAAGGCTTAGAGGGCATGCGACCTGTTGATCCACCCCGACTAGTGCTCAGAGGCAGAGTGGTGGCTGAGGATGCAGTTGTAGACGTGCTACCAGTACTCCGACTCTGTCCAGGAAGGCGCAAGGTAACTTCGTCATCAGTTGCATCCTCCTCCACCACCTCTGTTGACCTCCTCGAGTGCCTGACTGTGGGTTGACAGTAGGTGGGATCTAGAACTTCCTCATCAATTGTTGTGTTTGCACTCCCCTCACCCTCAGACCGAGCCCCTTCTTGCCCTGACCGAATATTTAAGTTGTCATCCCAATCTGGTATCTGCGTCTCATCGTCATCAGTATGTTCCTCATTGTCTATAACAACAGGTGTTACAGTTGGTGAAAAAGGGTCATTATACTCAGAAACTTGGTCCTCACGGCCTGAATCAGAGTCACAAAGGTTCTGGGCATCACTGCAGACCATTTCCTGTTCTGTACTCACTGTAGCTTGGGAGCAGACCTCTGATTCCCAGGCTATAGTGTGACTGAACAGCTCTGCAGACTCAGCCATCTCAGTTCCACCATACTGTGCAGGGCGGATGGAGACTTCAGAGCTGGGAGAAAGCAAATTTGATTGGGATGACAACTCAGAGGACTGGTGTTTTTTGGATGCGGTAGTTGAGGTGGCGGAGAGGGCACTTGTTGGACCACTTGAGATCCATTCAAGCATTTTCCTTTTTTGGCCATCATCTACCTTTGTTCCAGTTGTCAGTGTCCGTAAAAAAGGGAGCACATCGGATTGTCCACGGTAAGTAGTAGACATCTTACTTTTGCTGGAAGATGGTCTATCTTCAGCAGATGTTAGTGGAGCTTTGCCACCTTCACCACGGACAAACCCTTTTTTTCCTTTTCCAACACGCCTCTTACCCTTTCCACCAGCATCTGTCATTTTGCCACTCATGTTGATTGCGACAAGATTGTGCACTGAAAATGTGGTAGTAAAAATTGAGAGGTGGTGTAGATTGCAGCGGTGGTCTATCTTTATTAACAGCAGAATAAACAACAATAATTATCACTGACAATGCAACTACGGCCCTTAAAGTGGCAGCAGTGTTTGCTAGTATAATGGCTTAGCTACAATGAGTTGGAGTGTTCAATGCAGGCAGACGTGCTGCAAATATCTTTGCACTAGTGGGACTATACAGAAGTCCAATAGCCACGTTTAGGATGCCACTAGGTACACTCAGTGTTTGCTAGTATAATGGCTTAGTAACAATGAGTTGGAGTGTGCAAAGGGCAGCAGGGTACAGTGGCAGGGTTGTGGGTCTCTGGGTAGAGGAATGGAAGCCTGCCTTTCTATCCCTCCTAATGGGGAAATGCAGCGAGGAAATCCCTGACCTTAGCTATACAGACGCTGTCATCTTGTGTAGCTGTTAAACTCTGTTTTCAGGACCTGTCACCTATGGCTCTGACCCTGCCGGTATGAGCCCTTAAAAGGACTGATAGAAAGTGCTATCCCTAAGCTGTCCAGCGCTGTGTATGGAGCGCATACAGCAGTATCGGCGATAGGACTCAGGACGGAGCTGCGCCAGTGATGTCTGACACCAAGGACTCAGAAGGCAGATAATGGCGTGCTGGAGGAAAATGTCCGTTTTTATAATGCAGGGACATGTGACATGGACATCCTATCACACATGCCGTTGCTTCTCTGGCTAAAAGTCCACTTAGCTGTGTGTGTGTCTGGGATTGGCTGACATGCTGGCCCTCCCCACTACACACGCGCGCTTAGGGAAGGAAGACAAGGAAAAAAAAAAAAAAATGGCGATCATTATCCAAACAGCAGTGATCTGAATGCGCTGTTCCCGCACACTATACACTGAAATGTCATAATAGTGTGAGTCACAGAGTGACTTACACTATTACAGCAGAAAGCCAGCTAGAAATTAGCTGTTTTTTTTTCTGCTAGAACCGTTCTCGAATGTATCTAGAACTATCGAGCTTTTGCAAAAAGCTCGAGTTCTAGTTCGATCTAGAACAGCCCCCAAAATCACTCGAGCCTCGAACTGGAGAACCTCGAACCGCGCTCAACTCTAGTAATAACATGCTAATAAATGCGCAGCGTCAGAGGATGATCTCACTTACCTCTCTGACTGCCATCGCGTCAGACACTGGATTTCGGCTCAGTGCGTATGACCCCGGAGGTTCCGTCATGCGTAGTATTTCAGTTTGAAGCCAGGACGCGTACACCCGGCTTCAAAGTGCCCATGACCAAAACTCTGGGGTCATGCACACTGACCCGAAATCCAGCGTTTGACACAATGGCAGCGGTGAGGTGAGTGAGATAATCATATGATGCTGTGCATTCATTAGCATGTTAGCACACCCACAGGGGTGTACTAACATGCTAATGGAGCCGACTAGCCAGGGGAACGAACACCCAATGCACTAGCCCCTGCGCTCATTAGCAGACGATAAAAGATCTTTAGAAATACTTTTTCTAAATATCTCTTTATCTATGTTAGTGTATACAGGGACGGTTAGAACTGCTTGTGGTTCTGGGTGCAAATTGGACTTCACAGGTTCCCTTTAAGACAAATATTATTTCTTTACCAAATCCTTCTTTTCCTACACTTTGTTAGAGAACAATCACTTTCTGATAACGTTTGGGCGATATAGCATTTACAGTGGGTGAAAAAAAAAAAAAAAAGTATTGAACACATCACCAATTTTTCTAAGTAAATATATTTTTAGAGGGGCTATTGAAAGGAACTCCTCACCAGAAGGTGGTAACAAAGATGTTCATAAATTAAGTTGTGTAAAATAAATGACAAATTACACAGGGGGAAAAAAAAATAAAAGTATTGAGCACATGAAGAAAAAGGTGCAAAAAGCCATGACGCTAGTTGAAATCTATGAGCAATTAGAAAGCAATCCTGCCACATAATGAAAAATATCAGCTGATTAAACTGATGGCCTATAAAAAGATGTCTCATTACCAATGTGCCACACAAGAAACATCTCATGATGGGTAAAACCAAAATCAGTGAGCTGTTTAAAGAGATTTGTAACCTTACTGTTGCAAAACATACTGATGGCATTAGTTAAAGAAAGATTTCTAAAACTTCTGAAGCTTCCAGTGAACACAATTCAGACCATAATCTAGAAGTGAAAAGATTATCGTTTCATTATAAACAGTTAATGACCATGTGCTCCCCGAATGATTTCCGACAGAGGAGTGCAAAGGATCAGAAGAGTTATCCAAGAGCCAAGAACCACCTGTGCAGAGCTACAGAAAAACCTGTACCAGCAGGAACAATTGTATAAAAGAAAACAATAAGTAATGCACTAAGCCTCCATGGCTTGTATGCACGCCAACCATGTAAGACTCCACTGGTGAACAAAAAGCATGTTCAAGCACATTTTAAGTTTGCACAACAACATTTAGACAAGCCTGTGAAATACTGGAAGAATACCCCACGTGCAGACTTATTAGGCAAGTTGTATTTTAGAGGACTTATTTTATTATTGATTAACAACTATGTTCTCACTAAATCCAAAAGACTCAAATATCAAAGCTTAATATTTCTGGAAGTTGGAGTGGTTTTTTTTTTTTTTAGATTTGGCTATCTTAGGAGGATATCTGTTTGTGCAAGTAACTATTACTGTGCAGAATTATTAGGCAACTTAATAAAAACCAAATATATTCCCATCTCACTTGTGTATTTTCACCAGGTAAACCAATATAACTGCACAAAATTTAGAAATAAAATTCAGAAACAAACCCCCCTCAAAAAAAAGTGACCAATATAGCCACCTTTCTTTATGATGACACTCAACAGCCTACCATCCATAGATTCTGTCAGTTGCTTGATCTGTTTACAATCAACAATGCGTGCAGCAGCCACCACAGCCTCCCAGACACTGTTCCGAGAGGATGTAATGTTTTCCGTCCCTGTAGATCTAACATTTTATGAGGGACCACAGGTTCTCTATGGAGTTCAGATCAGGTGAACAAGGGGGCCATGTCATTTTTTCACCTTTTAGACCTTTACTGGCCAGCCACGCTGTGGAGTAGTTGGATGCATGTGATGGAGCATTGTCCTGCATGAAAAAGTAGATTTTGGGTACTCACCGTAAAATCTCTTTCTCAGAGCCTTCATTGGGGGACACAGGAAACCATGGGTGTATGCTGCTGGCACTAGGAGGCTGACACTATGCAAATAAAAAGTTGGCTCCTCCCCAGTAGTATACACCCACTGACTGGAGCTGAGGAGATCAGTTTGTGTAAAAGCAGTACGAGGAGAAGCTTGAAATCCAGAACATTCCGGATCCACTGAAGTCTTAGAAAAGGGCGGGAACTGTGTCCCCCAATGAAGGCTCCGAGAAAGAGATTTTACGGTGAGTACCCAAAATCTACTTTTGTCTATCGCTTCATTGGGGGACACAGGAAACCATGGGACATCCTAAAGCAGTCCCCAAGGGTGGGGAAGAGTAAGACCCGAAAACAGGCTAAGCAGAGACGAGATTCTGTGACCGGAACCTGGTCCTAGACACCTTAAGGAACCCTTACCCGGCCAGGAGCCGAAGTATAGGGGAAGAGTTAGAGTACTAGGGAGTACTAAGAACTAGTGTAAAACGCGTGTGCTGGGGATTAGGATGATCAGGGAAAAACTGCATCCTCTGAGATCTGTACCTAAGAAAGCTAAGAATCTAAGGCGACTGACAGCAATAGGTCGGGCTAAGAAAAAAAAGCCCGACAGGCCATGGTACTACGTTTGAGAGTGGAAGAATGAGCGAAGAACAAGGGCACCTGGTAGAGGTAGGTGCCAGGTATGCGGAGGCCAACGGAGCCTTGGCCCTTTACTGCTGCAGGATGACTAAAAGGGAAAACCGACTGCCTAAAATGGTGCAGGGGAATCGAGATACTCGAGAAGAGTGTAAGGGAATTCCGCCATAGGGGAACTTGACCTGTTGATTACACAGCACCTGAGGGAAGTGATCTGACCCTAGTGGACGAAACAGCCTGTAGGCGGGAAAATAATACGGGAGATAGTTCCCCTGTGTATAGAAGAGGTCCAGAGAACTTGTGACGTCCGGAGAAAAATTAGAAGGTTAAGGAGCCAAGCAAATCCAATAACCAATTTCCACTATGACGTGACAGACAGGAGAAGGGAGTCCGGGCATCTACAATGACGTGACTGGGAAAACTCGAACTCTGGAATCGGGTACTAGATGACCATTGAAGTGAATTACTGGAAGGAGAACCCCCTATGGGGGAGGGCTCTTGTGAATGAAAAAAAGGCACAAGACCTGGGATGTATGACCTGGAATGGGAGAAGGAAGAACCCTTTCAAGGGGGACTCAAGGAAGGGCTCAGGCTATGTCACCGGCCTAAGCGCTAGCCGACCAGAGGAGTGACGCCTATCCTTGGAAAGGTGGCAAGGAAAACGGAAGAGTGACGGAAGAATGAGTAAAATATTATTATTATTATAAAACGCGTCACAACCAGAAGTGACGACGAAGGGAAATAAATGACCGAGAATATGTGAGTTTAAATGGTCTGGCAGGAACTCTGCTTGAAAAGTGCAGGAATGCACAAGCGTCTGAGACCAAGCGGTGGAGAGTGGTCGTGGAATTTGGTATGGCGGAGACTTCGGAGAGATCTAGCATATCTCCAAGAGCCATCTAGAATGGCTACGAGAGAGGGAAAGGGAGGCAGACCCGGGACATGCGAAATGAAGACCCCTCTTGGCCTGAAACTGAAGCAGTTCATGTCTAGGTGTTAGCGAAGATTGGCAGATCAGACGGGGACCACTCGCTGTAGTGTTGAGTGTTCAGGTGGAAACACCCAGTGGCCTGAGCATTCAGGGCTCCCTGAAGAATTCTGTTGCGGAAAGTAGACAGAAGACAATTTTTGAAACCTACAACTTGTCCGGAAGAGTGAGCCCAATGACTGGGCCGTCAGGATACTAGAAGTCCCTTGGTGAAACTGGCCCTCCGTGGAATCAATACTGGTTAGACGATCCTGTGTCTGGTTCTTAACTTCATCTGTTGACTGTGAAGGGACTGAGGAAATCTGATCTCTATCTGAAAGAGAGAGAATGTAAGTAACGACCTATGGTTTTAAACCTATACAGTACCTGGCCGGAGCCCTAGTGGACGGCGCAGCCAAGGCTGGTCTAGGCCAAAGAATAGGCGGATACCAGAAGTACTATGAACCACCCGAGGAAGGTGGCAGGAAGTAAAACGGACAACATACTTGTTAGCAGACAGAGCTGTACCTTGCTTACCTTATTTGAGAACCAAAATGACTGCTGCTTCAAGAAACGACGCAGCCAACGTACGGTCAAGAGAGAAAAGCCTTTCTTCGTGGCTATCTTAGATGAATGGTGCGAGGTAGGAGAAGGTCCCAGGCCACTGGGAAGCGACCAAATGAGAGCTGCTGCTGCTGGGCTGCATCATGGAGTCCGTGGTTGCTGCAGGGAGTGAATCACACGACCCTCCAGTCAGAAGGTCGCGTATTACCTTACCTCGAGATCACGTTACACGTATGGTGTGAGGTAGGAGATGGATACAGATTGCTGAGAAGTGAGTAAATAACTGCTGCAGAAAGAGAAGACAATGAACTGGCCAGAGGACCATGGCTTACCTCCTGTTTACCTGAATGAGTGGTTTGAAGTAGGAGAAAACCCCCGGGTCACTGGGAAGCAACTTAATGACAGTTGCTGCTGTACCGCGTTAGGGGTCCATGGAGACCAAAGTCCTCGCCTCAGTCGAAGATGAAGGAGATACATGACCCACTAGGTGAGGTAGTCTGTTCGACTCACTGGGTCGTGAGCAGAGCAACACATACCTGTTACGGTATCCAGCTTCTGGTCTGGAGAAACGCTAGCCCATTGGATAGCGGGCAGGATCATCGATATTGAATACTGGCACTGAATGTGACAGCTGCTGCCGTGCCGCCTCATGGGGCAGTGTTGGATGGAGCTCTCGCCTCGGTCGAAGATGAGCAAAAAAGCTGAACAAAGCACTCGAGCCTGTTGCTGTATTCGGCTTCTGGTTCTGATAAGTGCTGGCCCATAGGCAAGTGGGCAGGCTCATCAAATCACTGTCCCGCTGTAGTAGACAGGTGCATACAGAAACACTGGCACACAAGATAGAGGGCACGTTCTGGAAACGCTAGCACACCGGATGGTGGGTAGGTGCATAGACAAACACTGGATAGTGGATACTGGCCCCCTGGAAGATGGACCGACATATAGAGACACTGGCACACAAGCAAGTGGACAGGTCTATGGAACTGTCAATCTGGATGGTGGAGAGGTTGATAGAAAAACCTTTAGCGCACTGAAACGGACAGGTGCAAGAAGAAAACTGACACTCTAAACAGTGGGTAGGTTCACAACAACACTGTTACAGTGGTGTAGACAGGTGCGTATTGAAAACACTTACACTGAGTAGTGTAAGGGCTTGTGAAAACACTGGTACACCAGAGTAAACAAATGCACGTAGAAAACACTGACCCACGGAATAGCGCACAGGATCCCCAAAGCACCTGGGTATTGGAGCACACAGGCATGACGCAGACACTGGCACACTGGATAGGGGACAGGTACAGGGAAACGCTGGCACACAGGAGTAAGTCAGTGCGTAAAGAAACGCTGGGCCACTGGATAGTGGACAAGTATGAGGAAACACTAGCACACCGATGAAAACTAGTAAATAAAGAAACGCTGGCATGCCGGTGTAGATGTAGACCAGTGCGTAGAAAAAATACTGGCACACCAGATAGCGAACAGGTACATAGAGACACTTGCACACTGGTGAAGACTAGGGCATAGAGAAAAGACAGGCACACTGGATAGTGGACAGGTGCGTAAAGACACTGACACACAGGTGGAGATCACGGGCACACTGGTGTAGACCAGGGCAGAGAGAAACACTGGTACATTGGGTAGTGGACAGGTACATGAAGACACTGACACACTGGATAGAGGGCAGGTACCTGGAGACACTGGCGCACTGGTGTAGTAGACCAGTGCGTAGAAAAAACACTGGTACACTGGGTAGAGGACAGGTACTTGGAGACACTGGCACACTGGATAGTGGACAGGTTGACATAAAAAGTGGACAGGTCAAGAACACTCACCCTGTGGTAGATAGGTACATAAGGAACACTGACACGCTAGATAGTGGGTACAGGAGAGTGGGCAGGAGCACGAGACACATTGACAGTGGAAGTGGACAGGACCACAGAACACTGGAGTACTCCTAGAAATGGGTAGGTCAGGGACAGCACACTGGAGAAGGGTGACCTGACAGAGGACCGGTGGCCCCTAGCCGAGCGTGCGTGTAGAAGGGTGCTATCCCGCACTTGTAGAAGCGGGGGGAATCGGGGCATGCAGTAGTATGAGGTAGCTAATACTCCTGGGCTGAAGTAGTTCTGTAGACATATATGGGTAACAGGGGAGACAGCTCACTGTAAGTGAACGGGAACTCCGGGATCAGGAGTAGATGCCTATGGTAGCAAATAGTGCTACCAACAAATAGGAGGAAAACGGGTTTAGACGCATGCTAAAAGGTGTCTGTCTATTTTTTTTTACATCCGTCTTGCAGAGACTGGGAGCAGGTAGGAGAGGCCCAGGAGAGGCCAGTGGTGCCCGGGCAGCCCAGAGCGGTGACCGCGGGGGGGCGCTTGGCTGCAGGTAGTGCAGAGAAGCTGTTTGGCTGCGAGTGCGCGCTGGGCCCTGAATCGCTTAGGCTGCCTGCGGGGAGCTCTGAAGCTGCGGCGGCGCTACTTACCAAGCAGGGAGGCTTGGTCTGTGGGGCTGGAAGGGCAGGCAGAAATGACGTACCCGGAGGTCTCGGCGCCGGGAAGGGACGTCAGGCGCCAGGAAGGAGGGGGGCGGCTCCTGCACGAGGAAGCAGGATGGCTGGGATAGGAGCTCGCGCGACAGAGGAGGCGGGCCAGCATTTGAAAAGCCCGCGCGAACAGAAGAATTCCTGGCTGGGGGTGTGGCTTGGAAGGCGCCCAGACGCTTAAGAGGCCAGGACGCTGGAGGGGGCGTGGCGCAACTGAGGAAGGAGGCCGCAATGGAGCCGGGGGCTAAATTTTTAAGCTAGACCGCCGGATGGGACGCCTATTCGTGAACGCCAAGGCCGAGGATGAGCGCAGGGGGCCGATCGGGTGCAGGGAGGCCACACTACAGGGGAGGGCAAGCTAGAGAGGGGCCTGAGGTGGATGGCTCTAAGGGAGATATCAGGACCCCCTGACCCAAGTGGAGAGGGGGCTGTGAGGATTATATAAACAGGATCCCTCCACCCCTGACCCAGGATGGGGAAGAAGGAGGGGGAGTGCAGAGTACTTATCTTGAAGGTCCCGTCCCAGCTTGTCCTGAGGTGATCCTGGATCCATCCTGGAAGTTGAGCGAAGACATCTCGACAGTCGTCCCGGGCAAAATCGAAGAGAGACCGGAGGGGTACCTCTCCATCCCAGGTACGGTCTTCGTCCTCCTACCCCACAATCAGGCTCGGGAGCAAGAGAGTTTAGGGAGGGGGGCAGGACCCTCCGCCTTTATCAACGACGTCGCACTTTTCCTCACTGCGGATGCACCTCGAACACTTTTCTGTGTTGGAGGGGCCAGGTACACTGCCAGACAGACACGGAAGACAACAGTAGTGGCGGACGGACCCCACTCTGTGCGACCGGTCTATGTGGGAGAGCAGGGTGAGCGAATACACCCTGTCGCCCGACGAGCTGTGTCTGAAATACAAAGTGAAAACATTAATAAAACACAACAATACAAACCTGAGGGACTGAGAGCAGCCCCTGCGTGTCCAACCTCCTCGGACACTAAGCAAAAAACTGATCTCCTCAGCTCCGGTCAGTAGGTGTATACTACTGGGAAAGAGTCAACTTTTTAGTTGCATAGTGTCAGCCTCCTAGTGCCAGCAGCATACACCCATGGTTTCCTGTGTTCCCCAATGAAGCGATCGAGAAATCATGTTTTTCTTGAACGATATCGACTTCTTCCTGTACCACGGCTTGAAGAAGTTGTCTTCCAGAAACTGGCAGTAGGTCTGGGAGTTGAGCTTCACTCCATCCTCAACCCGAAAAGGTCCCACGGGTTCATTTTTGATGATACCAGCCCATACCAGTACCCCACCTCCACCTTGCTGGCGTCTGAGTCGGAGTGGAGCTCTCTGCCCTTTACTGATCCAGCCTCTGGCCCATCCATCTGGCCCATCAAGAATCACTCATTTCATCAGTCCATAAAACCTTTGAAAAATCAGTCTTAAGATATTTCTTGGCCCAGTCTTGACGTTTTATCGTCTGTTTCCTGTTCAAAGGTGGTCGTTTTTCAACCTTCCTTACCTTGGCCATGTCCCTGAGTATGGCACACCTTGTGCTTTTTGATATTCCAGTAATGTTGCAGCTCTGAAATATGGCCAAACTGGTGGCAAATGGCATCTTGACGCTTGATTTTCCTCAATTCATGGCCAGTTATTTTGCGCCTTTTTTGCCCAACACGCTTCTAGCGACTCTGTTGGCTATTTGCCATGAAACGCTTGATTGTTCGGTGATCACGCTTCAAAAGTTTGGCAATTTCAAGACTGCTGCATCCCTCTGCAAGACATCTCACAATTTTGGACTTTTCAGAGCCTGTCAAATCTCTCCTCTGACCCATGTTGCCAAAGGAAAGGAAGTTGCCTAATAATTAAGCACACCTTTAATAGGGGGTTGATGTCATTACACCACACCCCTCCTCATTACAGAGATGCACATCACCTGATTTACTTAACTGGTAGTTGGCTCTCAAGCCTATACAGCTTGGAGTAAGACAACATGTATAAAAAGTATGATCAAAATACTCATTTGCCTAATAATTCTGCACACAGTGTAGACTAGTGTGGTCAGATCAGGCCAAAATTGAACTCTTCGGATGCTGTAATGCATTCCATGTTTGGAGGCTAAAAGGCACTGCATATCACCCAATAATCATCATACTAATAATAAAGTTTGGAGGTACGAACATCATGGTGTAGGGCTCTTTTTCAGCATACGGCACTGGCAGACATCATAAAATGAAGGAAGGATAAATGGACAAATGTACGGAGACATTGTTGATAAAAAATCTGCTGCCATCTACCAGGTGATGATGAAACAAGGATTGACATTTCAGCAAAACAAACAATGATCCCAAACACACAGCCAAGGATACTGTCACAATTGGTTTCATAGAAAGAAGATAAAGCTGTTTGAATGGCACAGTCAATCACCTGACCTGAATCCAATAGCAAATTTATGGAAGGAACTAAAGCGGAGAGTTCATAGAAGAACCCACAAAACCTTCTGGATTTGAAGAGCGTGTGTGTGGAAGAAAGGTCAAAAATAAATAAATAAATAAATTAATAAAATAATATAATATTACACATGAGAAGTCGTCTTGAAGCTGTAATCACCAACAAAGTATTAAATAAATTTCAGGAAGCATGGTCAATACTTTTTTCCTGTGTCATTTGTCATTATTACACTTGACTAAATGTATGGACCGCTATGGTTTTATTTCTTCACCTATGTTGTGAATTAGATGGGTTGTTACAGACTTCTGATGAGAAATTCATGTTAATAGCAACTTTAGAAATATATTTACTTAGAAAATTGGCAACAAGTTCAATACTTATTTCACCCGCTGTATATAGATCTCGTACACATTGACCATATACTATGTCCATGCATTAAATTAATTATCCCACAAATCTGAAAACTCCATTAGACCACAATATATTATCATTTGGGCATTACACAGGAGGGCAGGACAATCTACTGTATTTCGTTGCATGAAATAGTCAGTTGGGGTTTTGGCTTCTCACCCACTTGAAGTGCAGAGGAGGGACAGAGGTTAATGTCCTTCACAGCATTTCATAAGATTGGGCCATGAAAAAAATTCATCTTATGTCCGTCCCAAAGATGTATTTCAAACAGGGGTAATTGGAGAAAACCCCCACTATTTTGGAAACTTCACTTCTCAAGGAATTCCAAATTCATCTAGGGGTTTTGTGAGTAATTTAGACCCACAGATGCCTCTCAGAATTTATAACATTGGACCATGGAAATACTGGATAACGTTTTAGTAGGAAAAATGTAAATATATGTTATACATTTTTCATTTACGCAAGAGCAAAATAGATGATAATGAGCTCCATAATTTGTTGCATAATTTCTCCCAATTTGCAGTGATACCCTAAATGTGATTGTGTAAACAGTGGTTTCCTCACTGCGGGGTGGGGTTAAAAGATGAGAGCACCATTTGGCTATGCAGCGCAGATTTTGTCAGAATAGTTAGCGATATTTGCAGAGTCCATAAGGTGCAAGAACAGCAGAAACCCCCAACGGTTAGCCCATTTTAGAAACTACTCCAAAATTAATTTTTGGCTGTATTGACTAATTTTCCTTTTTTTCTTGAAATTTGCAGATTTACCTTATTTTTTGGACTATAAGACGCACTATTTTTTCCCCAAAATGTTGGGGGAAAGTGGGGGATGCGTCTTACAGTCTGAATTTAGGGCTGCGGGGAATGAGGATGCTGCTGTGGAACGGGTCATCGGCGGCACGAGCAGGCTGTAGCAGCCTGCCGTGACCACGTGGATCCGCTCATGTAATATGCGTGCCCATTATCTCTCAGCGCTGAAGCCGGCGCTGACAGGTGGGCGGGGAATGCGCGCATATTAAACAGCCTGCCCGCATGATCACCCCTGGCAACTACAGCCTTAAGTGACCATGTGCGGCTGTATTCACTGCTCCCTGCGCATCACCATCAGCGCGGGGTGCAGTGAATCAGTATAACTCACCGGCCACGATCCCTGCAGCACCGCAATGTCTTCCTGTCTGTGCCGGCGGCGGCTGTGTGGAGACTAGCAGCGCGCACAGCGATGACGTCATCGCTGTTCGCACGTGTCCACACGCAGCCGCCCGACACAGACAGGAAGACATTGCGATGCTGCAGGGGAATGGGGACGGCTCCACACAGATCAGTAGCGCTGCTGCTGACACAGACGGAGGAGGAGCGATGCTGCAGGGAGTGAGGAAAGGTATGAACGTTTAATTTTTTTTTTATGTGCCACAGGATGCGGGCCGTATACCAGGATGGGGGTATATAGCAGGATGGGGGTGTATAGCAGGATGGGGGTATATTAACAGGATGGGGTATATAAGCAGGATGGGGGTATATTATGAGCAGGATGGGGGTATATAGCAGGATGGGGGTATATTAACAGGATGAGGGTATATAAGCAGAATGGAGGTATATTGCAGGATGGGGGTATATAGCAAGATGGGGATATATAGCAGGATGGGGGTATATGCCAGGATGGGGGTATATAACAGGATGCGGCCATATGCCAGGATGACGGTATATAGCAGGATGGGGGCTATACCAGGATGAGGGACATATACTGCATATACAAGGCAGGAGGATCATTACCAGGCTGGGGTACCTTAGTAGAGAATTTGGGGACATTACCCCCATAACAGTGTCAGCAGCAGATCCTCGCCCCATCACAGTGTGTCATGACCACATTTTTTGCTTAAAATTTTATTTTCCTATTTTCCTCCTCTAAAACCAGGGTGCGTCTTATGGTCCGGTGCGTCTTATAGTCCGAAAAATACGGTACCTGCTTAGTTCTCATACACTCTGCCCAGTTTGTGCTTTTGGAGACACACACAAGTGTAGGGCTTTGTTCACACTAGAAAAAGGAATTTTCTCAAGAATTTTTTTGAGAGTCTGAAACATTACCGCACTTGCATTCAAAAACCGCACCGAAAACCGCATGCGGTTTTTCCGCAGGTTGGTCCCTGCCTTTTTTTTTTACCATTATCTATGGCAAAAACTGCAGGTACCTGCAGAAAAGAAGTGACATGCTCATTCCTTTACTCAAGAAATTCTGCAGAAAGAATGTTCATGAGAAAAAAAAATGCAGTGTGCTCACAGCTATATTTTTTCCATAGATTTTGCTGTGAATGTCTGCAGAAATTTTCAACCATTTTCTGCAGAAATTTCTGCAGCAAAACCACAAAAAAAAACCCCGCGGGCAAAACCGCAGTGTGAACAAGGCCTTAAGAAATGAATTCTCCCCCACTACAACATGCAAAACATGTGGATGCTAAATGTGACTCAAAGGTGAAGGAATCATTTGGATGTGAGAGAGTACAGATTTCATGGAGTATTATTTGGTCAAAGTTTTGAGACCAGAACAAATCTTGTTGATGATTATTGAAATACAATATAAGCATGTCAACGTTTTTAAACTTTTGACAAATATATCAAGTTTATGCAGAGACTCAATATTTACAGTGTTGACCCTTATTTTTCAAGACTTCTACCATTTGCCATGGCATTATGGATAGTGGCTTCTGGGCCCAATTTCTGTGGTTTTGGCTTTTCTACCTCCTTTTGGAGGATTGCCCATAGGTTATCAACAGGATTGAGATCTGGAGAATTTACTGGCCATGGACACAAAATGTCAATGTTTTGTTTACTGAGCCATTTGGTTATCACTTTTGCCTTGCGACATGGTGCGCCATCAGGCTTTAAAAAGCAATGTTTATCACCAAATTGCTCCTGGATGGTTGGGAGAAGTTGCTTTTGGAGAATGTTTAGATACAATTTTGCCTAAGAACACTGCTGTGAATACAGAATGGTGAGTGATCCCACTGCATTGGATTAAAAGCAACCCTAGTCATGAATGGTCTCAAAATGCTTTACTATTGGCATGACTCAGGACGCACAGTAGCCCTACTCTTTTCTTCTCCGGACAATCATTCTTCCAGATGTCCTACATAGTCAGAACAGGGCTCCATAAAAGAAAATACCTTTACCCCAACTCCTCTGCAGTTATCCCTGTGCGTACTGAAGAATGTCAGTCTGCGCTCGATGTCTTTCTTGGAGAGTACTAGCTTTTCTGCTATTCTACTTGACACCTGGACAACCTCCAAAAGCCTTCATCTTACTGTGCATGAAGATGCATTAACACCTGCCTACTGCCATGCCTGAGCAAGCTCTGAACTGGATTTAAACTGATCGCATAGCTGAATCCTCTTTAGGAAATTGTCCTAGCACTTGCTGGTCTTTCCTGAACGCCCTGAAACTTTCTTCACAGCAATTTAACCTCTCTGAAGCTCTTGATGATCTGATAAATGGTTGAATTAGGCACAATCTTAAAATTAATGTCCTTGTCTGTAAAGCTCTTTTGATACAAAGTAGAGATGACTGCTCATGTTTACTTGTAGATAACCATGGTTACCAAAAGAAAACAATTTCAAGCACTAGCCCCCTCCAATAGGCCGCAAGGTTCATGTGGCATAACAATATCACCTGGGCCCATAGAGAACTGAAACGGACAGCATTGGAATGGTGTCAGCAATGCAGATGAATACATGTTTTTATTGTATAAGAGGGACTACTTGATTGAAAAAGGGGTTGTAGTAGGTGACAAGCCCTTTAAATGAAACTTCTCACTATAAAAACTGTGAAAACCAACATTTGTGTTAGTCTGAAAACTTTAGGCCATGACTGTAGACTCCACAAGTGCTTGGTTATTGCCAAAGTTGCATTAACACAGTGTATTCCGGACAGGTATCAGTGTGACAATTTACAATAATGTAGTAACAGCAAACTTGTATGGGGAGGTTTTATAAACCAGTATTGGAGCTTCAGGGCTCTTCTCCACTTGCGATTTCTATGTGCGAGTGCGATCAGATAGAAAATCGTATCGCACTCACACCAGTGTTAAATCAATGAGGCTGTGTCCTCTTGCTAAATGTTTTACAGCACGTCTCGCATGCTGCGATTTCACCGAGTCTCAGCTCTCGCACCCCCATGCAAGCCTATGGGAGCGAGAAAAAAAAAAAATCAGAATCCGGGTGGCATGCGCATGTCATACAGATGGCATACGCATGTCACACAGATCTTGACACTTGCATACCGCGTCAGACTGGCTACCGGAGGAATCTCCAGTAAAACCAGGCCTGGCCGCGGTTACATGCACTGAACTCCGGAGCTGTCACCTGAGCTCTAGAGTGCAGCCTGAACAGCGAGCGCCGAGTGATTGATTCCCCGGTGATTGCTGTGCAGTTCAACAGAGCTGCAGACAGACCGGCCTGATTTCTGGAGTTCAGTGCAGGTAACCGCAGCCAGGCCTGGTATTACTGGAGATTCCTCCGCTAGCTAGTCTGACGCGGTATGCATAAACACTCACATAGCACCCACATGACGCTCGCATGTCAAACGGATGCTATGTGAGGAAAAAAAACCAAAACACCGTACGCAGATCATACGCAGGACACTCGACTCACATTTTGAGCCGAGTATCGCTGTGATTTTTAAAACACAAGTGGAGAAGAGCCCTCAGGCTAAGGACACACGGCGAAGAACACAGAGCAAGTGGAATAAGAGATAGAGATTATAATATATATCCACTTAGTAGAAAGAAGGGCAGCACCATGCTTCTGTCCAAGAGAATTTTTTTTATTTTTCTTAGTGGAGCAGGTACATCAAGGTAGCGGGGAGGTGAGGAGAGGCAAACTGAGGACGACGGCGGCCGTTTCGCATGTCTGTGCTTCGGCAGGTCCTTTCTGCTAAGTGGATCTATGGTCTGGACTAATTCTGGGATTGTGCACCCATGTTGTCTGCAGGATAGTAAACATTTGGGAGATCTAGCGGTGCCCGATGGGCTCTTGATATGAAGATCATATATATATATACACACACATATACACATACATACATACATACATATACACATATATATATATATATATCTATTTAAAAAAAAAAAAAACGCATTCCACTCGGATCAATGTTACTCTATGGGGCTGCTCCCATTTGCAATTATTTTTCTCAGCCCTAATTGGATTGCGAAAACAATCGCAGCATGCTGTGAGTGGAGTCAGATTCATTTTAACTTGCACCCATACAAGTCTATGGGTGCAAGAAAAGCATCACACTGCACTCGCATTACAATGAAGTGCGATAATCGCATCATGTGATAATGGAAAAGATAGGGAGATTAGTCACTCCCTCTCCTCCGATTGCATCACAGGATAAGGACACTCTCCTTAGGGGTACTTCACACACAGCGAGATCGCTACTGAGATCGCTGCTGAGTCACGTTTTTTGTGACCTCATTAGCGATCTCGCTGTGTGTGACACTGAGCAGCGATCTGGCCCCTGCTGTGAGATCGCTGCTCGTTACACACAGCCCTGGTTCGTTTTTTTATTGTTGCTCTCCCGCTGATAAGCACACATCGCTGTGTGTGACAGCGAGAGAGTAACAATCCTGAATGTGAAGGGAGCAGGAGCCGGCGTCTGACAGCCTGCGGTAAGCTGTAACCAAGGTAAACATTGGGTAACCAAGGTGGTTACCCGATATTTACCTTCGTTACCAGCCTCCGCAGCTCTCATGCTGCCAGTGCCGGCTCCTGCTCCCTGCACGCGCTAAGCTAAGCGGTGTGCGCTGGTAACTAATGTAAACATCGGGTAACCATACCCGATGTTTACCTTAGTTACCAGTGTCCGCAGCTTCCAGACGCCGGCTCCGTACAAGCGCAGCGTCGCTTGCACGTCGCTGCTGGCTGGTCACTGGTCGCTGGTGAGATCTGCCTGTTTGACAGCTCACCAGCGACCATGTAGCGATGCAGCAGCGATCCTGACCAGGTCAGATCGCTGGTCGGATCGCTGCTGCATCGCTAAAGTGTGAAGGTACCCTTACACTTGCTTAAGAGCAGGAGCTGGGGGTCATTAGCATAACAAATCCAATGCTCTCGCATGAGATGCTCAATGCCTGTGTGCACTTAGTCTTAGTGTTGTAAAAGGTCCTGCCACAATTTGTATAAAAAGCAAAAAACACACAATACCCAAATTTTCCCGTAATGTGGTAATGACTAGTCAGAGCACCATCTTGGAAAGTGTAACCCACCCTATTCCTCCCATTGTGTCCCTGTCCTGCAAACTCTATATAGACCTTACATTTAAAGTAGTATATATGATAATATTTACAAACAAGCAATGCACTAATGTACACTTCAACTCTACAACAATGAAAACATGTCACAGTATTGGACGCTCCATTAGAATTACAGAAATATACTTTGATAACATCATACTAGTCAAATATTCTCCTGTATACAATGTGACGTCCTATACCCAGGTGCAGTAGGAGGATTCTGTATTGCGAGGTGGCAGACGCTCTGCTGAGGTTCAGTGTGAGTTATAGCAGCTTACATTTTCATACAGATCAGCTCATTCTGAAGCCAATGAACTCACACTAAGAGCCTGACTAGATCTACATCAAAGCGAAGGCTGCACACCTCACAATCCACTTCAGCTACACAATGTAGATGCATCTCCCTGTCCCAGGCTGAGAAGCATGCTACATTACCTTGTTTTTAATACAAGCAAGTGGGTACTCCATTCTTGTAGTGGCGCAATATCGCTTTAACATACATAGAATGGTAACAATACAGTGTCTGAAGGCATACCTTTTTGGTTTCGGGAGACCCATTGGTGTCAGATTTGGATCTGGTTTGGGAACAGTTTTTCGGATTCGAATTTGAGAGACCCGTTGAGGTTTTCTTTCTAAGGATTCCTGTTGTAAAATAATAAAGTGTTTTGTTTCTATTGAACCAAAGAAAAAGGCATTTATAAAAGTTGAAAAGTAAAAGATGGTATAATGTAAATTTATGAAGATGGTTTACCCAACTTGTTCAGGCTTCTGCGGAAAGCATTAGTCTAAGGGCTCATTCAGACGACCGTTCCGTATGTCCAGGTCAGTTCCTGGTTTTATTGCAGACCTACTGACAAGACCATCTTTTCAATGTCTTGAGTAGGATAGGATGGCACACGGAAGCACTTCCGTGTGCATCAGTTCCTACACAAAAAAAAACAAAAACACAAACATGCTGTATGTCCGTTCCGTTATTATGGAACATGTCCTATTATGTTCCGTAATTGCGGACCGCGACTCAATACAAGTAAATGGGTCCACGAATTCCCTGAATGCCGCACGTAAGCACTCCCACCTTGCAGCACAGTATATCAGAATCTGCTTGCACAGCAGTTTGTGATCAGCTGCGGGGCAATGAGGAGTGCTGCCGTCAGGAGGTTAACCAAGTTCATTACCTGCGCTGATGGTCTCCACTGCACTCCTGACGTCAGCGCTTGTCACTGACTTCCATTGCCCGTAGCGATATCACCTCAAGTCTCGCGGGAGCTCGTAACGTTCTTGCTAGTCACAGTCTCAGGCTGCCTGCGAGACTTGCGGTTAGATCGCAGTGGTCATTGAATTCAGTGACGAGCGCTGACATCACGAGTGCAGCGGACTTAATTACCGCAGGTAATGTATCTAGTTAACCTCATGACATTGGCGCCCATCATGCCCTGCGGTGACCTGGGCTGACCTATTGATGTTAGTTCAGATCACTACACTGCTCTTCCAGCCAATGGGGAACATTCTGTTCTTCATTGACTGGGACAGTGACTATGGTATGGATCGTCGTGGGACCCCTTATTGGATTACGCCAAATTTGGATTTGATTTTTCTTTTCAATAAATTGGTGAAGAGGGAATGTGTTGGGGAGCGTTTTTTCAAATGAAAATTTGTTTGTCTTCTATTACGGTATTTATTTATTTTTTAATTACTGACTGCATTAGTGATGTCGCGTATCTGATAGATGCCGTGACATCACTAATGCCAGGGTTTTATGCCAGGTGACATTACACAGCTGATAACAACCTCATATATTACCATGTTTGCCACCGCACCAGGGCAACGGAATGAGCTGGGATGAAGCACCAGAATTGGCGCATCTAATGCATGCGCCATTTCAGGGGTGGCTATGGCCTGCTATTTTTAGGCTGGGGAGGGTCCAATAACCGTGGACCTTTCTAGTCTGAGAATACCAGACCACTGCTGTCTGCTTTACCTTGGCTGGTGATCGAATTCGGGGGGCTAAATAAAAGGCTAAACACCGTTTAGTGCCACATGAAAGGCACCAAAGGATGCAAGATTACAAAATGCAGGGGAACATTCTATACAGCTTTGGCAAAAATTAAGAGACCACTGCACATTTTTCTAAAAATGAGCTTCTCTACATGTCTGACAGCCATTCCATTCCAGTGTCAGTTGAATTCCAACCAGACTACACCTCATTCTGCTTAATGTGCTTCTGATTAGGTGATGACCTGAACTAAATATTATTTAACGAGGGAAAGTATAACAAAAAAACAAAAAAAACACTGCTGTGGTCTTCACAATCCTCTTGCAATAGAACATGCTGGATGGCAAAACAAGTGCTAGTTATATCCCTAAAGTAATAAGAATGAAAAAATAAACTTAACCATGCCAAATGAGTGGAAAAGAAAAGTCTTGAGTGAGGAAAAGAAGTGCTAAATTCTGGCTTTACTAGCAGAGGGATACAGTGAGTGTCATGTTGCCTCCATCCTTAAAATTTTTAAGACGGCAGTCCATTACAACAAGGTCAAGCAGCAGACATTGGAGACAACAAAGTTACAGACCAGCAGAGAGCAATAGAGTCTCCACTGACCGGTATGACCGACATCTTATTCCAACCGTTCCGTTTGTCCTGGTTAGTCCCTGTTTTTTTGCAGACCTACTCACAAGACCATCTTTTCAATGTCTTGAGTAGGATTGGATGGCACATGGAAGCACTTCCATGTGCATCTGATCCTAAAATTAAAAAAAAAACAAAAAAAAAAAAACGGATGCCATATGTCCGTTCCGTTATTATGGAACATGTCCTATTCTGTTCCGTATTAACGGACCGTGACTCAATACAAGTCAATGGGTCCGCAAAATCCCCGGAAGCACTTCCGTGTGACTTCCGTCAGGTGCCCCTGCAGTCTGTGTCCCGCTCCCGCAGCTGCTCGCACTGCAGTGTGTCAGCATCTGCCCGCACTGCAGTGAGTCAGCATCTCGCGGGGATGATTAGCATTGCCGTCAGAAGGTTAGTAAAGTTAATTACATACAATGAGGATTTCCTGCACTCCTGACGTCAGCGCTCGTCACTAACTTCTATGCCCGCCGCATTCTCAGACCACCTCTCGAGGGTGGCCCGAGACTGACTAGCAGTGATGTCAAGGGCCGCTCGCGATACTTCCTTGTGAACGCAGCGGTCATTGAACTCAGTGACGAGCGCTGACGTTATGAGTGAAGCAGACTTCATAATCGCAGGTAATGTACCTAGCTAACCTCCTGAAGTCAGCGCTGGTCATGCCCGGCAGTGACCTGGGCTGACCTCATGATGTTAGCTCAGGTCAGTGCACTACTCTCCCAGCCAATGGGAAACACTCTGTTCTTCATTGGCTGGGACAGTGAGTATGGATAGTCGTGGGACCCCCTTATTGGATTACGACAGACCCGGATTTTTATTTCTTTCCAATAAATTGGTGAATAAGGGAATGTGTTGGGAAGTGTTTTTTCAAATAAAAATTTGTCTATTTTTTTTTTTATTATTATTATTACTGACTGGGTAAGGGTTGTTTTACACATCCGGCATTTTGCCGGATTGACGGATCCATCACACTCCAGTACAGTGTTAATACTGTACAATGGCATCAGACACAAGAACATTGAACCAAGGCACATCTCGCATCAAAAATCAACGCCACTCCATATGGCACATAATATTAAGAAGAAGAAAAAATGGAGCTTACAAGGCTATTGTTGCAAAAATATCCAAATTTTTATTATACAAAAAAAAAATCGTTACGATCAATATAGAAAAGGTACATATACGGTGCTTACATAGAGAAAAAGGTGAATTACCACACATAAATGGGAGAGCAAAGGTGATAACACCCCAAATAAGCATGAAGGGACAAAGGGTCATAAGTGAATATAGATGGCTGGCTAGTGACTATGGCGTCTCTGTCTTGATAATGACCATAATTCTATGTAGCCCAATCAGCATAGATCTATAAGGCAGGACAGAGATTTGCCAAATATCAAGCTAAACATGACAAAAAGTCACAGAATGACCAACAAGTATGGCGCCCTCACCCTGGCTGGACACATAAAGTAGTGTAGCCAAATCGGCATATGTCCGTTTTATGCCGGATAGGGATCGCCGGAAAAAAGCCAGTCACATGAAAAAGACCCTAAGAACCCATAACTTACACATGGTTAAGAAGAGGGGCAAGCACCAGAGCGTCCCAGGACAGTGCCACGAGCCTTCCTACGCGCGTTTCGCACGGATTACATCTGCTGGCTTCATCAGGGAAGCCAGCAGATGTAATCCGTGCGAAACGCGCGTAGGAAGGCTCGTGGCACTGTCCTGGGACGCTCTGGTGCTTGCCCCTCTTCTTAACCATGTGTAAGTTATGGGTTCTTAGGGTCTTTTTCATGTGACTGGCTTTTTTCCGGCGATCCCTATCCGGCATAAAACGGACATATGCCGATTTGGCTACACTACTTTATGTGTCCAGCCAGGGTGAGGGCGCCATACTTGTTGGTCATTCTGTGACTTTTTGTCATGTTTAGCTTGATATTTGGCAAATCTCTGTCCTGCCTTATAGATCTATGCTGATTGGGCTACATAGAATTATGGTCATTATCAAGACAGAGACGCCATAGTCACTAGCCAGCCATCTATATTCACTTATGACCCTTTGTCCCTTCATGCTTATTTGGGGTGTTATCACCTTTGCTCTCCCATTTATGTGTGGTAATTCACCTTTTTCTCTATGTAAGCACCGTATATGTACCTTTTCTATATTGATCGTAACGATTTTTTTTTTGTATAATAAAAATTTGGATATTTTTGCAACAATAGCCTTGTAAGCTCCATTTTTTCTTCTTCTTAATATTATGTACAATGGCATCGCGGCAAGCTCCGATCACATGCTCCGGTCACATGACAGCATGTGACAGGAGCTTGCCGCGATGCCATTGTACTGTATTACACTGTACTGGAGTATGCCGGGTGTGAAACGGCCCTTAGTGATGTAGGGTATCGGATAGACGCCATGACATCACTAACCTCTGGCCTTGATGCCAGGTGACTTTACACATCTGGTATCAACCCCATATATTATCCAGTTTGTCACCACACCAGGGCAACGGGATGAGCTGGGTAAAGTCCCGGGACTGCCGCATCTAATGGATGCGGCAATTTCAGCCGGCTGCTGGCTGATATTTTTAGGCTGGGAGAGCTCCCAATGACGTGGGTCTCCCAAGCCTGAGAATACCAACCAACAGCTGTGAGAATATATCCTGGCTGGTATCAAAATTGGTGGGGAACTCACGCAGTTTTTTTTTTTAATTACTTATTGTATTGTACGATATAGACCCGCTCACCGGCAGCCGCGATTGGTTAGTCAGACGCGCCTCCACGCTGAGTGACAGCTGTCTGACTGCAACCAATCACAGATGTGGGGAGGAGAGAATATCTATGAGCTTAATGAGCGGCCGGCTCGGGAAGATCAAAGAGCTGCTGTGGGAGTAGTGTGACAGCTATCCCGGTGATCGGCGAGTATGTAGCGCTTGCTCCTACCCCTTTGCCCCAGATTCTGTTCCCCATAGACTTTATATGGGGACTAGCATCTGGCCAATTAGCCTGGGCTGCATGTAACTCTCCTTCCGTTTTTTGCAGTTCGGAAAAAAAAAAAAAAAAAAATGATAGTCACACGGATGCCACATGGACTGTATACGGAACGGGACGGATGCGGTTCCCACACGGATGCATCCGTGAAAAAAACAGGACTGCTTTCTGCGGACTGCAAAAACGGAACGGTCATGTGAATGAGTCCTTAGAAGTAGAGAAGAAGAAAAAAAAAAAAAAAGTGTTCGCTCCGCCTGGTGGGCTGTACCTCTTCATACACTAGGCAGCACAGCTTTAGCAGGCAATCTATATCAAGTCTTCTGCACAATTTTTTTTCCCCAGTTTTTGTTTCTTTTTAGTGGTGTTCAACATCCTGAGACAGAGCCATAGCTGATGACACCACTTCTTCCCCCTGTCCATTGCGAGCTTCCAGGGGGACAACTCTGGCTTAGACTGAACTCGGACAGGATTTGAAACTGGCTTCAGCCAGGCCACACCTTGTTCGGATAGTAAGGTACAACCTGCAGGTCAGAATGTGGTTGCCTTCTGTCAGCATGACAGACAATAAGACACCTTTCTCCATGAAGACTGGCCATTTTCCAGTGAAGGAAAGGAAACACCAGGACAGGAGAATCCCTAGCATAGAGCATTCTGGTAGCCCAGATAGTTCTGGTACTGCAACATTATTTTCATACATGCTCCATTGTCACCCCGCTCTATTTTCACAAGGTCCTCAGTTTTCCCTAGTTTACTTCAGCTGCGTTAAACTTAGTGGCTGTAGAAGGTGAAGTTAGGCGATAAAAGGATATGTGAGTCGGTTGCTACAAGCTCGTAAGCTGCAGTCTACCCAAGGTTTACCTCCATACCTGGAGATCCTCCTTTGGCTGGTGGCACAGAGAACTTCAATCCCATATATTTTTTTTTTAAAATCACTTGGATTTTTTTCCACTTTTTTTTCCTTTTGTCTGAATGCAGATCTCAGTCTTCTCCCTCAGTGGACAGTTTTCTGCCCCTTTCATATCCTTTGTGTATGTGCACACACGTCTTTTAGATGGCGGTGTACCCACCAAGTTTGCTACATGAAGATCTTTCAGGAAAACTCCAGTATTTATCCTAAAGTGTCTTGTCGGTTGTTTCTGTGGTGACATTGCCAGTGCCATTTTTTTTTTAAACTTATATGTACAAAATAGTGAGTGACTTCCAAGTGGAAGCCACTCGCTATTTTGTACAAATAGATTAACAAGGAAACCACCTGAAGAATGCATCGGTTACATCAATTTAACAGCTTTGCGTCTTTTGAAACCTGAAGTGGTTAAAAAGTTGAAAGAAGGGAATTTTGTTTACTTACCGTAAATTCCTTTTCTTCTAGCTCCAATTGGGAGACCCAGACAGTGGGTGTATAGCTACTGCCTCTGGAGGCCGCACAAAGAACTACACTTAAAAGTGTAAGGCCCCTCCCCTTCTGGCTATACACCCTCCCGTAGGAGTACGGATTCCTCAGTTTTAGTACCAAAGCAAGAAGGAGGAAAGCCAATAACAGTTTCAAAAACAAATTCAATCCGATAACAAGATCGGAGAACTTAAGAAACAACATGAACAACATGTGCACCCGAAAAACGAAACCCTAAGAACAAATAGGGCGGGTGCTGGGTCTCCCAATTGGAGCTAGAAGAAAAGGAATTTACGGTAAGTAAACAAAATTCCCTTCTTTTTCGCTCCTAATTGGGAGACCCAGACAGTGGGACGTCCAAAAGCAGTCCCTGGGTGGGTAAAAAGATACCACATGAACGGGCTGTCAGACAGCCCTTTCCTACAGGTGGGCCACCGCCGCCTGAAGGACCTGTCTACCTAGGCTGGCATCTGCCGAAGCGTAGGTATGCACTTGATAGTGTTTGGTAAACGTGTGCAGACTCGACCAGGTAGCCGCCTGGCACACCTGCTGAGCCGTAGCCTAATGCCGCAATGCCCAGGACGCACCCACGGCTCTGGTAGAATGGGCCTTCAGTCCAGATGGAATCGGAAGCCCAGCAGAACGGTATGTGTGAAGAATTGGTTCCTTGATCCACCGCGCCAGGGTGGATTTGGAAGCTTGCGATCCCTTATGCTGACCAGCGACTAGGACAAAGAGCGCATCAGAACGGCGTAGAGACGCCGTGCGAGAAATGTAAATCCTGAGTGCTCTCACCAGGTCCAACAGATGTAAACCTTTTTCAAATTGGTGAACTGGATGCGGACACAAAGATGGCAAAGTGATATCCTGATTGAGATGAAAGGAAGAAACCACCTTGGGAGAAAACTCTGGAATTGGACGCAGTACTACCTTGTCTTGGTGAAACACCAGGAAGGGAGATTTGCAAGATAACGCCGCTAGCTCGGACACTCTTCGAAGAGACGTGACCGCCACAAGAAAGAAGGGAATTTTGTTTACTTACCGTAAATTCCTTTTCTTCTAGCTCCAATTGGGAGACCCAGACAGTGGGTGTATAGCTACTGCCCTCTGGAGGCCGCACAAAGAACTACACTTAAAAGTGTAAGGCCCCTCCCCTTCTGGCTATACACCCTCCCGTAGGAGTACAGATTCCTCAGTTTTAGTACCAAAGCAAGAAGGAGGAAAGCCAATAACAGTTTCAAAAACAAATTCAATCCGATAACACGATCGGAGAACTTAAGAAACAACATGAACAACATGTGCACCCGAAAAAACGAAACCCTAAGAACAAATAGGGCGGGTGCTGGGTCTCCCAATTGGAGCTAGAAGAAAAGGAATTTACGGTAAGTAAACAAAATTCCCTTCTTCTTTTTCGCTCCTAATTGGGAGACCCAGACAGTGGGACGTCCAAAAGCAGTCCCTGGGTGGGTAAAAAGATACCACATGAACGGGCTGTCAGACAGCCTCTTCCTACAGGTGGGCCACCGCCGCCTGAAGGACCTGTCTACCTAGGCTGGCATCTGCCGAAGCGTAGGTATGCACTTGATAGTGTTTGGTAAACGTGTGCAGACTCGACCAGGTAGCCGCTTGGCACACTTGCTGAGCCGTAGCCTGATGCCGCAATGCCCAGGACGCACCCACGGCTCTGGTAGAATGGGCTTTCAGTCCAGATGGAATCGGAAGCCCAGCAGAACGGTATGTGTGAAGAATTGGTTCCTTGATCCACCGCGCCAGGGTGGATTTGGAAGCTTGCGATCCCTTATGCTGACCAGCGACTAGGACAAAGAGCGCATCAGAACGGCGTAGAGCCGCCGTGCGAGAAATGTAAATCCTGAGTGCTCTCACCAGGTCCAACAGATGTAAACCCTTTTCAAATTGGTGAACTGGATGCGGACACAAAGATGGCAAAGTGATATCCTGATTGAGATGAAAGGAAGAAACCACCTTGGGAGAAAACTCTGGAATTGGACGCAGTACTACCTTGTCTTGGTGAAACACCAGGAAGGGAGATTTGCAAGATAACGCCGCTAGCTCGGACACTCTTCGAAGAGACGTGACCGCCACAAGAAAAACTACCTTTTGTGAAAGCCGAGAAAGGGGAACCTCTTTCAAAGGCTCGAAAGGCGGCTTCTGGAGAGCAATGAGAACCTTGTTCAGATCCCAGGGTTCCAATGGCCGTCTGTAAGGAGGAACGATATGACAAACTCCTTGGAGAAACGTGCGTACTTTAGAAAGCCGTGCCAAGCGCTTCTGAAAGAATACGGATAGCGCGGAGACTTGACCCTTAAGAGAGCTAAGCGACAAACCTTTTTCCAACCCAGACTGCAGGAAGGAAAGAAAAATTGGCAATGCAAATGGCCAGGGAGAAAACCCTTGAGCCAAGCACCACGCTAAGAATATCTTCCACGTTCTGTGATAGATCTTAGCTGAGGATGGTTTTCTAGCCTGTCTCATTGTGGCAACAACCTCATGAGATAAACCTGAGGCCGCTAGGATCCAGGACTCAATGGCCACACAGTCAGGTTCAGGGCCGCAGAATTCAGATGGAAAAACGGCCCTTGAGACAGCAAATCTGGACGGTCTGGTAGTGTCCACGGTTGGCCTACCGTGAGATGCCACAGATCCGGGTACCACGACCTTCTTGGCCAATCTGGAGCGACGAGTATGGCTCGATGGCAGTCGGACCTGATTTTCCGGAGAACTCTGGGTAACAATGCTAGAGGTGGGAACACATAGGGGAGTCGGAATTGCGACCAATCCTGAACCAAGGCGTCTGCCGCCAGTGCTCGGTGATCGTGAGACCGTGCCATGAAAACTGGGACCTTGTTGTTGTGCCGTGACGCCATCAGATCGACGTCCGGCGTCCCCCAGCGGCAACAGATCTGCTGAAACACGTCCGGGTGAAGGGACCATTCTCCTGCGTCCATGCCCTGGCGACTGAGAAAGTCTGCTTCCCAGTTTTCCACGCCTGGGATGTGAACTGCGGATATGGTGGACGTGAACTCTATCCTGTACCCGTGAGACAGAATATCCCTCACCCAACGGTCTTTGACGTGTGACAGCCAGATGTCGCCAAAGTGGGAAAGCCTCCCACCGACCGCGGGTGTGGGAATCGGAGACCGCAAGTCAGGAGGACGCCGTCTTGGCAACGGTTCCTCCGGCTGTCCTTTTTGGGCGTGACTGAGACCTCCAAGAATCTGAGCGTCTCTGGTCTTTTTGAGTCTTTTTTGACGAGGCGAATTGGGACCTGCCCGGTCCTCGAAAGGACCGATAACCAGACTGACCCTTCCTCTGTTGGGGTCTGTTTTGTCTGTGTTGCGGTAAGGATGAGTCCTTACCCTTGGAGTGTTTGATGATTTCATCCAAACGCTCTCCAAACAATCGGTCACGAGAAAAAGGCAAATTGGTTAAGCACTTCTTGGAATGAGAATCTGCTTTCCAATGTCTCAACCACAGGGCCCTACGCAAAACAACGGAGTTGGCTGACGCCACTGCCGTGCGGCTTGTAGCGTCAAGAACAGCATTAATCGCGTACGACGCGAATGCCGCCATTTGCGAGGTCAATGGTGCTACCTGCGGGGCAAATGCACGTGTGACGGAGTCAACTCGCGCAAGCCCGGCTGAGATAGCTTGGAGTGCCCATACGGCTGCAAAAGAAGGCGCTAATGACGCTCCAATCGCTTCATAGATGGATTTCAGCCAGAGCTCCATCTGCCTGTCAGTGGCATCTTTAAGTGCCGCTCCATCTTCAACTGCAACCAAGGATCTAGCTGCAAGCCTGGAAATTGGAGGATCCACTTTTGGACACTGGGTCCAACCCTTGACCACCTCAGGGGGAAAAGGATAGCGTGTATCTTTAAGCCGTTTAGGAAAACGCCTTTCAGGATAAGCGTGGGGTTTCTGGATTGCGTCTCTAAAGTCAGCGTGGTCCAGAAAAGTGCTTAAAGTACGCTTAGGGTATCTGAAATGGATTCTCTCGTGCTGCGAAGCTGACTCCTCCACAAGAGGAGCTGGTGGGGAAATATTTAACATCTTATTGATGTTAAATATAAGATCATTAACTATGGCGTCACCATCTGGTGTATCTAGATTGAGAGCGGTCCCAGGATCAGAATCCTGATCAGTTACGTCCGCCTCATCACCCATAGATTCATCTCGCTGGGATCCTGACCATTGAGATGAATGTGAAGGCCCGTCATAGCGAGCCCGCTTAGGCTGCCCAGGGCCATCGTCCGAGTCAGAGTCTTCACCCTGAGGTGTATATGCCCGTCCCGGAGCTTGGAGCTGAGGGGGACCAGGGGGCAATGATTGCACAGTGTCCGTGGCCTGAAGTACAGGCCTAGCTCGCAATGTGTCAAGAATTTGTGACATAGTGAGAGACATTCTGTCAGCAAAAGCTGCAAACTCAGTTCCTGTCACCTGGACAGCATTCACAGGTGGTACACCCTGGGTCACGTCCAGCAGAGGTCCCGACTGTGCAAGCGCCGCAGGGGCCGAGCACTGCACACAATGGGGGTCCGTGGAGCCTGCCGGTAGAAAAGTCCCACATGCGGTGCAGGAAGCATATAATGTCTGTGCCTTGGCACCCTTGCGTTTTACGGACGACATGCTGCTGGCTCTCTGCAATGTGAGAGAGTCTATAGCCAAAGGGCGACCAGCGCTATGCAATACAAAGTATTTGTAGAAACAAAATACTAAGAATACTACTGGCACAAGAGGGGGTGAGCCCTGAGGGCTGCTTACCGCCCGCTGAATAGCGGGTAAGAGGCTGCAGAATTCCTTGTCTGGGTCTCCCCGGCTCCCCTCTGCAGCTCAGCGTGTCAGCAGGAATGGCTGCCGGCGTCTGTGGAGAGGGGCGGTCCGTGGGAGTTCCCAAACAAAAGTGCGGGAAACAGTGTCCCCTCTGTGCCGATTGTGAGGGCTGGAGTATGTAAAAACGACTCCAGCCCTCGGCGCTGATGCACTGGCCAGCGTCCCGCCCCTCTCCTGACTGGCAGGTCTGGGGGCGGGAACGAACGGAAGCAGGCCGCAAAAGCCGGGGACTCGAGTTATCAGCGCGGCCGCCGTAAAAGCGCGGGCCGCGCTGAAGTCCCCGGCGCACCACAAGTGCCAGCCGCGCCGCAGTCCCAGCGGCCGGCGCGACCGATTCCTATAAGTGTGCCTGCTTCAGCGAAGCTGAATGAGGCCATGGCACAAGCGCCGTAGCGCTGATGTCCCCCGGCGCACTACAACACCCAGCATGCTGCGGTGTGAGCGCCAAATGCACGGGGACACAGAGTACCTTGAGGAAGCAGGGCCATGTCCCTGATGTACTCCGCTCCATCCAGCATCTTCTCCAGGGGCTGTAGATGGAGCACGGTCTCAGTGCCTGGAGACCAGTAAATCCCACTTCACCCAGAGCCCTGTAAAAAGGGATGGGGAAGGAATCAGCATGTGGGCTCCTGCCGCCGTACCCGCAATGGGTACCTCAACCTTACAAACACCTCCGACATACAGTGGGGTGAGAAGGGAGCATGCTGGGAGCCCTGTATGGGCCCTCTTTTCTTCCATCCGACATAGTCAGCAGCTGCTGCTGACTAAAAACAATGGAGCTATGCGTGCGTGTCTGACCTCCTTGCGCACAAAGCTAAAACTGAGGAATCTGTACTCCTACGGGAGGGTGTATAGCCAGAAGGGGAGGGGCCTTACACTTTTAAGTGTAGTTCTTTGTGCGGCCTCCAGAGGGCAGTAGCTATACACCCACTGTCTGGGTCTCCCAATTAGGAGCGAAAAAGAAAACTACTTTTTGTGAAAGCCGAGAAAGGGAAACCTCTTTCAAAGGCTCGAAAGGCGGCTTCTGGAGAGCAATGAGAACCTTGTTTAGATCCCAGGGTTCCAATGGCCGTCTGTAAGGAGGAACGATATGACAAACTCCTTGGAGAAACGTGCGTACTTTAGAAAGCTGTGCCAAGCGCTTCTGAAAGAATACGGATAGCGCGGAGACTTGACCCTTAAGAGAGCTAAGCGACAAACCTTTTTCCAACCCAGACTGCAGGAAGGAAAGAAAAATTGGCAATGCAAATGGCCAGGGACAAAACCCTTGAGCCAAGCACCAAGCTAAGAATATCTTCCACGTCCTGTGATAGATCTTAGCTGAGGATGGTTTTCTAGCCTGTCTCATTGTGGCAACAACTTCATGAGATAAACCTGAGGCCGCTAGGATCCAGGACTCAATGGCCACAGTGTCAGGTTCAGGGCCGCAGAATTCAGATGGAAAAACGGCCCTTGAGACAGCAAATCTGGACGGTCTGGTAGTGCCCACGGTTGGCCTACCGTGAGATGCCACAGATCCGAGTACCACGACCTTCTTGGCCAGTCTGGAGCGACGAGAATGGCTCGATGGCAGTCGGACCTGATTTTCCGGAGAACTCTGGGTAACAATGCTAGAGGTGGGAACACATAGGGGAGTCGGAATTGCGACCAATCCTAAACCAAGGCGTCTGCCGCCAGCGCTCGGTGATCGTGAGACCGTGCCATGAAAACTGGGACCTTGTTGTTGTGCCGTGACGCCATCAGATCGACGTCCGGCGTCCCCCAGCGGCAACAGATCTGCTGAAACACGTCCGGGTGAAGGGACCATTCTCCTGCGTCCATGCCCTGGCGACTGAGAAAGTCTGCTTCCCAGTTTTCCACGCCTGGGATGTGAACTGCGGATATGGTGGACGCTTTGCTTTCCACCCACGTCAAAATCCGCCGGACTTCCTGAAAGGCTTGGCGACTGCGTGTTCCCCCTTGGTGGTTGATGTACGCCACCGCCGTGGAATTGTCCGACTGAATCCGAATCTGCTTGCCTTCCAGCCATTGTTGGAAGGCTCGCAGAGCAAGATAGATTGCTCTGATTTCCAGAACATTGATCTGCAGGGTGGACTCTTCCTGAGTCCACGTCCCCTGAGCCCTGTGGTGGAGAAACACCGCTCCCCACCCTGATAGGCTCGCATCCGTCGTGACCACTGCCCAGGACGGGGGAAGGAACGACTTTCCCTGTGACAATGAGGTGGGGAGAAGCCACCAACGCAGAGAGTCCTTGGCAGTCTGAGAGAGGGAGACAGTCCTGTCGAGGGACGACGATTTCCCATCCCATTGGCGTAGAATGTCCCATTGTAGAGGGCGCAGATGAAACTGCACGAACGGGACCGCCTCCATTGCTGCTACCATCTTTCCTAGGAAATGCATGAGGCGCCTCAGTGAGTGCGACTGGCTCTGAAGGAGAGATTACACTCCTGTCCGTAGCGAACACTGCTTGTCCAGTGGAAGCTTCACTATCGCTGAGAGAGTATGAAACTCCATGCCAAGATAAGTCAGAGATTGGGTCGGGGTTAGATGAGACTTTGGAAAGTTGATAATCCACCCGAAACTCTGGAGAGTGTCTAGTGCCACCTTCAGACTGTGTTGGCATGCCTCTTGAGAGGGTGCCTTTATAAGCAGGTCGTCTAGATACGGGATGACCGAGTGACCTTGCGAGTGCAGAACAGCTACTACTGCTGCCATGACCTTGGTGAAGACCCGGGGGGCTGTTGCCAGACCGAAAGGTAACGCTACGAACTGCAGGTGTTCGTCGTGTATGACGAAGCGTAGGAAACGCTGATGCTCTGGCGCAATCGGCACGTGGAGATACGCATCTTTGATATCTATTGATGCTAGAAAATCTCCTTGAGACATTGAGGCTATGACGGAGCGTAGGGATTCCATCCGGAACCTCCTGACTTTTACGTGTCTGTTGAGCAACTTTAGATCCAGGACGGGTCGATACGATCCGTCCTTTTTTGGGACCACAAACAGATTGGAGTAAAAACCGTGACCTTGTTCCTGAAGAGGGACGGAGGTCACCACTCCTTCCGCCTTTAGAGCGGCCACCGCCTGCAACAGAGCATCGGCTCGGTCTGGTGGTGGAGAAGTTCTGAAGAAACGAGTTGGCGGACGAGAACTGAACTCTATCCTGTACCCGTGAGACAGAATATCCCTCACCCAACGGTCTTTGACGCGTGACAGCCAAATGTCGCCAAAGTGGGAAAGCCTCCCACCGACCGAGGGTGTGGGAATCGGAGACTGCAAGTCAGGAGGACGCCGTCTTGGCAACGGTTCCTCCGGCTGTCCTTTTTGGGCGTGACTGAGACCTCCAAGAATCTGAGCGTCTCTGATCTTTTTGAGTCTTTTTTGACGAGGAAAATTGGGACCTGCCCGGTCCTCGAAAGGACCGATAACCAGACTGACCCTTCCTCTGTTGGGGTTTGTTTTGTCTGTGTTGCGGTAAGGATGAGTCCTTACCCTTGGAGTGTTTGATGATTTCATCCAAACGCTCTCCAAACAATCGGTCACGAGAAAAAGGCAAATTGGTTAAGCACTTCTTGGAATGAGAATCTGCCTTCCAATGTCTCAACCACAGGGCCCTACGCAAAACAGCGGAGTTGGCTGACGCCACTGCCGTGCGGCTTGTAGCGTCAAGAACAGCATTAATTGCGTACGACGCGAATGCAGCCATTTGCGAGGTCAATGGTGCTACCTGCGGGGCAAATGCACGTGTGACTGAGTCGACTTGCACAAGCCCGGCTGAGATAGCTTGGAGTGCCCATACGGCAGCAAAAGATGGCGCTAACGACGCTCCAATTGCTTCATAGATGGATTTCAGCCAGAGCTCCATCTGCCTGTCAGTGGCATCTTTAAGTGCCGCTCCATCTTCAACTGCAACCAAGGATCTAGCTGCAAGCCTGGAAATTGGAGGATCCACTTTTGGACACTGGGTCCAACCCTTGACCACCTCAGGGGGAAAAGGATAGCGTGTATCTTTAAGCCGTTTAGAAAAACGCCTTTCCTGGATTCTCTCGTGCTGCGAAGCTGACTCCTCTACAAGAGGAGCTGGTGGGGAAATATTTAACATCTTATTGATGGACGCTATAAGATCATTAACTATGGCGTCACCATCTGGTGTATCTAGATTGAGAGCGGTCCCAGGATCAGAATCCTGATCAGTTACGTCCGCCTCATCACCCATAGATTCATCTCGCTGGGATCCTGACCATTGAGATGAATGTGAAGGCCCCTCATAGCGAGCCCGCTTAGGTTGCCTGGGGCCATCGTCCGAGTCAGAGTCTTCACCCTGAGGTGTATGTGCCCGTCCCGGAGCTTGGAGGTAATTCAGCTGAGGGGGACCAGGGGGCAATGATTGCACAGTGTCCGTGGCCTGAAGTACAGGCCTAGCTCGCAATGTGTCAAGAATTTGTGACATAGTGAGAGACATTCTGTCAGCAAAAGCTGTAAACTCAGTTCCTGTCACCTGGACAGCATTCACAGGTGGTACACCCTGGGTCACGTCCAGCAGAGGTCCCGACTGTGCAAGTGCCGCAGGGGCCGAGCACTGCACACAATGGGGGTCAGTGGAGCCTGCCGGTAGAAAAGTCCCACATGCGGTACAGGAAGCATATAATGTCTGTGCCTTGGCACCCTTGCGTTTTGTGGACGACATGCTGTTGGCTCTCTGCAATGTGAGAGAGTCTATAGCCAAAGGGCGACCAGCGCTATGCAGTACAAAGTATTTGCAGGAACAAAATACTAAGATTACTACTGGCACAAGAGGGGGTGAGCCCGGAGGGCTGCTTACCGCCCGCTGAATAGCGGGTAAGAGGCGCAGAATTCCTTGTCTGGGTCCCCCCGGCTCCCCTCTGCAGCTCAGCGTGTCAGCAGGAATGGCTGCCGGCGTCTGTGGAGAGGGGCGGTCCGTGGGAGTTCCTAAACAAAAGTGCGGGAAACAGTGTCCCCTCTGTGCCTATTGTGAGGGCTGGAGTATGTAAAAACGACTCCAGCCCTCAGCGCTGATGCACTGACCAGCGTCCCGCCCCTCTCCTGACTGGCAGGTCTGGGGGCGGGAACGAACGGAACTAGGCCGCAAAAGCCGGGGACTCGAGTTATCAGCGCGGCCGCCGTAAAAGCGCGGCCCGCGCTGAAGTCCCCGGCGCACCACAAGTGCCAGCCGCGCCGCAGTCCCAGCGGCCGGCGCGACCGTTTCCCAAAAGTGTGCCTGCTTCAGCGAAGCTGAATGAGGCCATGGCACAAGCGCCGTAGCGCTGATGTCCCCGGCGCACTACAACACCCAGCATGCTGCGGTGTGAGCGCCAAACGCACGGGGACACAGAGTACCTTGAGGAAGCAGGGCCATGTCCCTGATGTACTCCGCTCCATCCAGCATCTTCTCCAGGGGCTGTAGATGGAGCACGGTCTCAGTGCCTGGAGACCAGTAAATCCCACTTCACCCAGAGCCCTGTAAAAAGGGATGGGGAAGGAATCAGCATGTGGGCTCCAGCCGCCGTACCCGCAATGGGTACCTCAACCTTACAAACACCTCCGACATACAGTGGGGTGAGAAGGGAGCATGCTGGGAGCCCTGTATGGGCCCTCTTTTCTTCCATCCGACATAGTCAGCAGCTGCTGCTGACTAAAAACAATGGAGCTATGCGTGCGTGTCTGACCTCCTTCGCACAAAGCTAAAACTGAGGAATCCGTACTCCTACGGGAGGGTGTATAGCCAGAAGGGGAGGGGCCTTACACTTTTAAGTGTAGTTCTTTGTGCGGCCTCCAGAGGCAGTAGCTATACACCCACTGTCTGGGTCTCCCAATTAGGAGCGAAAAAGAAAGGCAACATATGCACAGCAAGTTGTTCTGACATTGCAGTGAATATGTTCATTTTTTATGGAGTACTTTTTTAGGTTGGTCACGGAGCGGACCTGTCTGAAAATGTGTGCACATGCCCTTCCAGCATTCATGGGTTTCTCACAAATGAGTAAGAGCTAGTGACTTGTTGGTTGCACCCCAAATTATGGTGCTGCTTTAGGATATTCATCCTGTCCTACTCCAGCAGTCTTCCTTGAGTCTGTCCGCAGAATTTTACCTTCTTGAAAGTTGTCATTTTTAGTCACCGTAACCTAATATGCAAGGTGGTCATCTGCTTTACACAAAAATGGGGACATTATCATCCCTCTTACACCAGTCCATCCCAACCGTCTGGTTCTGGTCAGTGCCCATGTTCATTCTTGGTAACCTTCTGGCATGCAATTTTCTTTTTGTGATTCCCAAAGCCATGCAATTATTGGTCAGTCTGCAAAATAACCATTTTCAAAAGGATCATATCAGCTATTGTGTAAATCGACCAGGCCATAAACAAATCTCGACCTTTTGGGTTACAGATCATTCCACAAAGGTTGTCAAAGAATTCTGTGCAGTCAGGCCTCAGGCCTCTCTTTCTCAGGCCTACAACGGTGTTACTTGGGCTTCTGTCTACATCTTTCCTCAGTTTCCCCAAGATCAACGCTATGGCTTCTGCCGATGCCAGCCTGAAGTGTATGGTGCTGCAAGCTGCTGTTTGCTAGGTGATCCACACTGTTCCCTACTTTTTTCACCTACTGGGACTGTTCTTAAGTGTCCCATGGCCTGGTGTACTCCCTGATACTATCAAACGAGAAAACTATATTTCTACTTACCGTAAAATCCTTTTCTCGTTGAAGACCTTGGGGGGATACAGCTCTTACCCTATTCCTGTTCTCCTGTACCAGTTGACTATGTAGTTTTCTTCCCCAAGTTCAGGACATGTTGGTACCTGGCTGACTTTTGATCTAGCATTTTTACTGATTTTGAGGTTGTTCTCCTATGCCTTTTGACACTAAACTGAGCTGCCAAGTGTCTGAGAAGAGGGTATAGCCCACCACAGAGTTACTTTTTCTTTTTTCACCTAGTGTCAAGCTTCCTGGTGGCAGGGCACAAAACCATGGTACTTGGCAGCCCGCTTCAGGTTTACACAGAACAATGTGCCACCAAAAACAATGGGTTTTAAGCCTGCTAAATAAATCATTGCACCCAACAAACAAGAGTTTTGTCCGTTCATCAGGCGTTTGCTGGCCTTTTTTTTTTAAACACAATATTTGAGAATGAGCGTTCCTGAGAAAACTTTTCAGCCCATCCAAAAGCAGCATAATATAGCTTGACAAGAATGTAAAACATCCATCAGCAAATAAAGATAAAAAAAAAAGATAAAAAGGTGCACATATGCTCTTTCAACAGGTTGGTTTCTTTTTACCAAAATCATCTATTGTCATCTTTGAGGCTGCCTTAAGTTATTGGAAGAAATCCAGTCACACGGTGTGCTTATAATACACTTCTATGATTGGGGTGATTATATTTTAGTCACAGATGCTCTTTATTTGAGAGCCCTTATCTTAGCACCTTACCTCGTTTCCCTGGTCCTTGTTTTGACTTTGTGTGCAGGGAATGAATAAATTCTCTCTCTGTTCAAAAGGAGATACCTGGATCTTAGGTGGTGTCTCACGGCAAGGAAGATCTAAAGCAGCAACGTCTTGAATGGCAACATCCCACCGAGAGGATAAGCAAATTGAAGGGATTTTATGTTCTTGCAAAGATGTGTTAACTATGGGTTTCAGAGACGAGAAAGCAAGTGGACATTCTAGATAATCCCTGTGCTCAGCAGAAGAGTAAAGTGGCAGATTGAAGTTATCCTCTTTCACAGTAGAAACAATAAAGGAATGCTTAGGGCCATCTTCCTGTTTGAAGGAACAGCTTGATAATTCTACATCATTCTTGTACTGTGAAGGCAACCAACATGGAGGTATTGGATCATCCTCTAGCTGAGCGTACAAAGAAAGCGGAAGTCCCAGATCTTCTTGATGAACATTTATGGGCTTCAAAGTAAGATTAAGGTTCTGAACAGGTACACTGAAGATAAAAAAAATATATATATATACAGTAATATAAAAAAATTAAACAAATCAAAAAGTTTTCAAACAAAATTAACACAAGTTTTTATGACAACTAAACGGTGTCGAGCCATTAAGGACATTATGACTTACCTGTATGTATTCAGTTGAGAAATATTGTTCAGAATCAATGGATTTGGGCTTCTACAGAGACTACAAACAAAAAAAAAAAAACAAAGCAGAAAATAAAATCATGGGAACGTAGTTTATAAACTTATAGAAAAAGTCTCCTAAAGTGTGACTGTGTACCGATAATGGCAAAGCTTCTACCAATTGTACAATTGTAGTCCTGGCCGCCATGTGAAGAGGATGTGAACTACTGTACTCCTAATAAGTATTCTGAATGTACTGTGATTATCCGCTAACCCTCTATTCCGTCACACCGGAACTGGGGGTGGGGCAAGGTCTCTGGAGAGCGGTGACGTGAACGGCGGTGCTGCAAAGGTGGAATATGACTCCGCATTTGAGGGAGCAGGCCCACGACGGCACTTCTTCCAACATGGCACTGCCGTCCTCTGCATCAGTGAGGCACATTGTGGCAGAGAGGCTGGGCATCAGATGGTGGAGGAGTGGACTCCTGCACAGCTGCAGGAAACTGTGGTAGAGATGGCTGAAGATGAGGGGCTGCAGAGAGCTAGTGCAGGCAAGATGGCGCAACTCCCTCAGAGGCAAATTCAAAATTATATACATGTGCTTCAGCTGGAAGAAAGCAGGCTAGAGGAACCCTATGAGAACAGAGATCCTACAGTGGAACCAACTCTACAAGCTGTGTTAGCAGTGGTTTAATTTTGAAATTTTGTGCCTAAACATCAAAAACTTTGACAAATTATGTGGGGGAGGGGGAATCAGAGAAGATATTGCCTTTTTGAGGCAGGGCATACAGAAAACCACTACAAAAGTTACAGAATTGGAGGAGAGAGTAAGTGGAATAGTAGTTCAGATGCTCTGTACAAAAAGATCTTAGTAGAGTGTTGCAGAACATTAATGATCCTCTTAATAAAGCTGACAATTCGGAAAACAGACTGGCAAAATAATTTGTGACTGGTGCGGGTGCCTGAGAAAGATGGGCAGCAATCCTGTTGACTTTTTTTTTAGTACCAGCTGATTGAAAATTTGGCAAAAATGTGCTCTTCCCATTTCCTTGCCATCGACAGGGAGCAAAGAGTCCCTTTCAGATCTTTACCACTCTGCGCTCCTCCAAGACCTACTTTAATTAAATTACTGCTCTTCAAGGACCATGATTTCATTCTACAAAATGCTAGATACCATTCTGTACTAACTATAGATGGAAAATATTGATATATTCAGGTTTCTCATTGGAAGTCCATAAAAAAGAAGAGAATTTTGTTTACTTACCGTAAATTCTTTTTCTTATAGTTCCGTAATGGGAGACCCAGACCATGGGTGTATAGCTTCTGCCTCCGGAGGACACACAAAGTACTACACTAAAAAGTGTAGCTCCTCCCTCCGAGCATATACACCCCCTGGATAACCAAATATAGCCAGTTTAGTGCAAAAGCTGAAGGAGAATAGCCACCCACAAGTAGAGATAGAGCAAAAAACCGGAACAACCGGAGCCTCTGTCTACAACAACAGCCGGTGATAACACACGGAACAAGAAACTGCCAACAGGCAACAGGGAGGGTGCTGTGTCTCCCATTACGGAACTATAAGAAAAAGAATTTACGGTAAGTAAACAAAATTCTCTTTTTCTTCATCGTTCCTATGGGAGACCCAGACCATGGGACGTCTCAAAGCAGTCCATGGGTGGGAAATAAACAGAAAAACTGAGAAGGCGAAACCTAACTTCACAAATGGGCGACAGCCGCCTGAAGGATGCGTCTGCCCAAGCTCGCATCTGCCGAAGCATGAGCATGCACTTGGTAGTGCTTCGAAAAGGTGTGCAGACTAGACCAAGTGGCAGCCTGACAAACCTGCTGAGCCGTAGCCTGGTGCCTGAAAGCCCAAGAGGCACCGACAGCTCTGGTCGAGTGTGCCTTGATCCCCAGCGGGGGAGGCACTTGAGTACACTGGTAGGCATCAGAAATGGCCGACCTAATCCAACGAGCCAGGGTCGGTTTAGAAGCCGAGAGGCCCTTGCGCCGACCTGTGGTCAGCACAAAAAGAGGAGAGGTGCACCGCCTAAGAACAGCGGTGCGTGACACATAGATCCGGAGCGCCCGCACCAGATCTAAAGTATGCAACGCTTTTTCAAAGCGATGAACAGGAGCCGGACAAAAGGAAGGCAATGAAATGTCCTGGTTAAGGTGGAAAGGAGATACCAACTTAGGGAGAAAGTCCGGAGTCGGACGGAGAACCACCTTGTCTTGATAAAAAAAAAAAAAAAAAAAGGTGACTCCGAAGAGAGAGCAGCTAAATCAGAGACTCTCCTGAGGGAAGTTATGGCCACTAGAAAGACGACTTTCTGTGAAAGACGAAACAAAGAAACCTCCCTAAGAGGCTCAAAGGGGGGTTTCTGCAAGGCCGTGAGGACCAGATTAAGGTCCCAGGGATCCAAAGACCGCCGGTAAGGTGGAATGATGTGAGATGCGCCCTGCATAAAAAGTTGCGCACCTGAGCCAGCCGGGTGATACGCCGCTGGAACAACACTGACAGAGCCGAGACCTGTCCCTTGAGGGAATTGAGGGATAGTCCTAGCTGCAGACCGGACTGTAGAAAGGACAGGATGGTCGGCAAGGAAAAAGGCCAAGGGGCATGGCCAGAAGACCGACACCAGGACAGGAAAATTCTCCAAGTCGTGTGATAAATTTTGGCCGAGGAAGACTTCCGAGCCTGAGTCATAGTGGAGATGACTTCGGGAGGAATGCCGGAAGTCGTCAAGATCCAGGACTCAAGAGCCACGCCGTCAATCTGAGAGCCGCAGAATTCTGGCGGAAAAATGGACCTTATGAGAGAAGGTCTTGGCGGTCCGGGAGATGCCACGGCACCTCTACGGACAGATGGAGCAGGTCTGGGTACCAAGCTCGCCTGGGCCAGTCTGGAGCAATGAGGATGACCCGACGGCCCTCCATTCTGATCTTGCGCAGGACTCTGGGCAAGAGAGCTAGAGGGGGAAACACGTAAGACAGACGAAACTGGGACCAATCCTGAACCAGCGCGTCCGCTGCAAAGGCCTGAGGATCGTGGGAGCGAGCCACGTAAACCGGGACCTTGTTGTTGTTCCGGGATGCCATTAGATCCACTTCCGGAGTGCCCCACTTGCGGCAGATTGACCGAAACACTGCCGGATGCAGAGCCCACTCGCCGCTGTCCACGGTTTGACGGCTGAGATAATCTGCCTCCCAGTTTTCTACGCCTGGGATGTGGACTGCGGATATGGTGGACTTGGAGTCCTCCGTCCACTGAAGGATGCGTTGAACCTCCAACATTGCCAGGCGGCTGCGAGTCCCGCCCTGGTGATTGATGTAGGCAACTGCTGTCGCGTTGTCTGACTGGACTCGAATGTGCTTGCCCGCCAACAGGTGGTGAAAGGCTACGAGAGCTAGGAAAGTGTAACAAGTTCTAAAGGACTTGAAGTCGTATTTTCATGCTATGTAACATTGATCCTGACACACACAGTGCAACTTGGTGGGTCCTACACCACAGCAACTTATTGAACATGAGCCCCTTGAGAGATCCTTTCCATAGACAATAGTTAAGTGGGCCATACGCCACAGCACTTAATGAACGTTGGGTCTTCAAGAGGTATATCATATAGACAATAGCAAAGGTTGATTACTAATGTACCATTGGCCAACACATGTGAACCTAATTTCACCAGTCTAGCTTCATATACGTTTCTTGTGTGCATTTATTTGATAAAGGCCAAAATTGTATGGCCGAAACGTCATAATAAACACAGACCTTTGCATGAATAAAATTGGCATTAAAAAGCATCAATATTCTCTATTTTTTCATGCTCTTTTGAGTGCCCGAGCTGACTCTTTGTATGACATGCAGGGGCAGTGAAAACGAAACTAGGCCTCAGGCGAAGCCGGGGCCTAAATTTTACAATGCGGCCGGCGCGCAGGCACACTCGGCGCGGTTCTCTGGTGAAAACCAGAGAACCGGCCGGAAATGTCACAAAGGTAAAATAACACACTCTCCCCAACATTAAAGTGCAAGGCACCCCCCTGACAATAACGTCTCAATACTTAGCTTGTGAGACGCAGGGCCAGGTCCCTGAGGGATGAGTGCTCCGTCCGGCAGGATCCTGAAAGGGCTGCGGATGGAGACCGGTCTCCTGCAAGGCAGTGAGAACCGTGCTGGCTCCCACTTCAAGCCAGAGCCCGAGGGATGGTGAAGGAGCGCGGCATGTAAGGCTCCAGCCCTGAAATCAACCTTAACAATACCGCCGACACAGTGGGGTGAGAAGGGACATGCCGGGGGTCCAGGCTTGGACCCACTTTTCTTCAAACTCTTTAAAATCAAAAATCAGATGAGAATGCATGTGTGGATGTGTGCCTCCTGAACACAAAGCATTGAACTGGGTATATTTGGTTATCCAGGGGGTGTATATGCTCGGAGGGAGGAGCTACACTTTTTAGTGTAGTACTTTGTGTGTCCTCCGGAGGCAGAAGCTATACACCCATGGTCTGGGTCTCCCATAGGAACGATGAAGAAAGGGCACAATTCTGGGGCATAAAATGGAAACTACGAAATAAGCAGATTCCTTACTCCACGCTGTATCTGAGCTGTCTCAGGTTAGTTGCCATGGGTGGAGTCCATATGATTGAATCTTCCTCTGAAGCCTTAGCATGGTTGGACTCAAATGAAAAGTCCCTGTGGATTGGATCAGGATGACAGGACTTTCCTAGCAGTGCTGAGAGACAGGACTGAACCTGCGGTGTGGAACTATAGGACTCTCTTCATATTGGATTGATTTATCTAAGGTCAGTAATGTGGTGTCTGGTGGTAGAAGGTCACAGCGTTTGGCTGCGCAAAATGCTCCCTGATTGTCTATTATTCCTGCTGCTAGTTTTCAGTGTACTAGGCCATCTCCTCTGATGGGTTTTCATCTTTTCCTTTGGGACCCAGCGGAGTTACTCTTCCCTTCAGCTGCTAACCATCTGTATTTCCCCTTGGGTTTAAATACTCATTTCCTTGGACTTCTGCTAGTGATATTCAGTTCTTTCACAAGCTCTGGATGCAAGCAGGTGGCATGCACTCATCTGTAGGATTGTTACTGCTCTTTGCTGAACTTTTCCTGAGACACCTGGAGAGAAGTTCATATGCTTTCCCCATGTGTGTGCTCCCTGTGTCTTCTTTAGTGTCATTTATGAAGAGCTCATCCCACCGTTTCCTATCTGCCCAGCTCCAGGTTCTTCCTTGGGTCAGGTATCTGGCCCAGCACATAGGTGTGGAACCTATCTAGGGTGGTGAAGGATCTCGAGGCCAGGAGTAGGTTTGCTCAGGGGTCACCATCTGCCCCTTTCCTAGAGGCAGGGTTTCCCTTCCCTTTCGCTTGGTACTCCCCCCATTTCTTGCATGAGTCTCCCCCTTTTTGTCTTTCCTCTTATTTTGAGCTGAATATTGATTGGCTGATAAGTGTTTGATTTTTTTTTTTTTACTCAGATCATTATGAGTGAGAGAGGACACTTAGTTGAAACGTTGGCGATACTGATAAAAATGTTTGTTCATTCTTCTAGGTGCACTCAGGCTGTTGACCTGCCCTACTTCTTAATGTAATAGAAATGTGTCATTGTGTTTAATGTTGGTTAATTTGGCAGGGAATTTTCCATAGAAATCTTGTTTATTCTGTGCTGGAGTTATGCTATATGGTGCAAATGTGTTGTACGCAAACCTTATAAAGCCCTTTGAGTATTACGGCTCATAATGTAATAACATGGGATGTTAGATGCCTGGGGACGACTTAAGAGATGTGCTCTATTCTCATGGCTCCATAAATTTCAACCAGGGATCATAGGTCTCTCACAAACACATATGCTGGGAGATCGAACCAGATTTCTGAAAAAAGCCTGGAATAGCACTCAACCTTCACTACACATGCAAGGGGAAGAAGTGTATTGGTACACAAGTCTCTCTCTTCTCGTGTACAAACTCAAAAGATAGATGTGGATGGCAAATCGGTGTGTGTTTGGCCTGAACTATACACAGTCTTAATTGTATCATTGATGCCCCCTATAAACCACCTCAAGATTTGGCAAAAAATTTGTTTTTTATTATATCTTTACCGGAGACTCCAGTCCTAATTGTGTGGGGGATATTATAATGTATCTTCAGCTAATGGCAATAGGCTTTCAGAATACTTCAATTTTAATAAAAGGGTCAACATCTAAGAGATGGTTTGGGATACATTGAAGTTCCTCCTGAAGATAAATAGGCTAAACTGGGAAAATGCCCAAAATCAGCTGTTTACTAAACAAATTTTTTTTTTTTAAGAGGGTGAAGGCGCTGGACACCTTTTAGCCACTAAGGCTAAAGCACAAATGGGCATGGTACATAAATAGGCTGGTGGCATTAGACGGGAGGATAGTCTCTGATAATGAGGAAGTAATTTTCACCTCTATTACACCAATGTATACAAGACCAAGACCACCTTTTTAGAGAGAGAGAGAGAGAGAGAGAGAGAGAGAGAGAGAGAGAGAGAGAGAGAGAGAGAGAGAGAGAGTGATGTGGCTTTAGACAGCTTGGGAATGGTAATTCTATCAAGATAAGAGGAAACAAGGGAATTGTTATTTCAACTTCTGACCTTAAGCTCCACCCCCCCCCCATCACATTTAACGACTTAGCAGCGATCCCGAAAACAATGCGACCTGATAAGGATCGCTGGTAAGTCGTTGGGAGGTCGCTGGTAAGCTGTTACACAGTCAGACCTTACCAACGACGCAGTAACGATCAGCGACCTGTATAGGAGGTCATTGTTAGGTGTCAAACACAGCGATGTGTCCTGCCTGGCAGGACATCACCTTTGAAGAAAATGGTCCGGACCCTTCGGCAACGACTAGAGATCTCACAGCAGGGGCCTGATCGCTGGTAGGTGTCACACATAACGAGAACGCTGGCAAGATTGTTACTGCGTCACAGAAACGGTGACGCAGCAACGATCTCGTTAGCGATCTCATTGTGTGTGACGGGACATTTAGAGGAGCTGGAGGATGCCCTGAAATCAATGCAAAACGAAAGAGCACCCAGAGCTGATGGACTTCCAGCAGAATATTTTAAGATGCATGGAGAGGTATTGTTACTCAATCTTCTAGGAAGACTATGCGGGGCCCCTCATTCTGCATGGAAGACTATGCGGGGCCCCTCATTCTGCATGGATGACTATGCGGGGCCCCTCATTCTGCATGGAAGACTATGCGGGGCCCCTCATTCTGCATGGAAGACTATGCGGGGCCCCTCATTCTGCATGGAAGACTATGCGGGGCCCCTCATTCTGCATGGAAGACTATGCGGGGCCCCTCATTCTGCATGGAAGACTATGCGGGGCCCCTCATTCTGCATGGATGACTATGCGGGGCCCCTCATTCTGCATGGATGACTATGCGGGGCCCCTCATTCTGCATGGAAGACTATGCGGGGCCCCTCATTCTGCATGGAAGACTATGCGGGGCCCCTCATTCTGCATGGAAGACTATGCGGGGCCCCTCATTCTGCATGGAAGACTATGCGGGGCCCCTCATTCTGCATGGAAGACTATGCGGGGCCCGCAACTAGCTTGACCCATGACTTTGTCCAAGTTAAAATGTCACCTTCTGTGTATTTGAGTTTGACATCCCTGCTATTGTTGCTCACAATTGATGTTCATATCATGTGTGTTTCCATATCCCTTTGGTTGTCATGCTCACAATTTGTGTCAAATTAATTGCTAAAGCTTTAGTTAATAGGTTGATTGGGGTGATTAGGGAAGTGCGCGAAGACCAGGCTGGATTTATGCCTAATGTGTCCACAGCAGTCAATCTGAGAAGTTTGTGCCTGAATCTGCAGATTAGTTCTCAGGGTTTGGTAGTAGGGCAATTCTGTCTTTGGATGCTGTAAATGCGTTCAACAGCATCGAATAGAGTTCTCTCTGGGCAATATTAGATGAGAAGATGAGTTTTGGTCCTAATTATATTGCGTTGATTTGCTTGCTTTATAGTTCTCCAACAGCTAGGTTCCAAGTGAATGGTCATCTATCCAAGAAATTTAATATCGGAAGAGGTACCAAGTAGTGCTGACTTATTGCACCTCCTTTTTGATTTGGCAATGGAACCTTTGGCATGCCATCTGAGAGAATCAAAAAGCTTTGTAGGACTTCAATGTGGAGAAATAAAGGAGCGTGTGAGCCTGTACGCAGATGACACTTTACTTATTTTGGGTGATGTGATGAACTTAATAGGCCCGGTAATGGAAAAGATAGTGACATTCAGTTGGTGGTCCGGTGTGTTGATCAATTGTGATAAAAATCGGTTTTAATGTCCGTGGACCCACTGCCCTCTTCTCAACCATTAACACTGTCCCACTAGGACAGGTCGTAGATAAATTCAAATATTGGAGTATCAATGTTCGTACTAATCCTAAAGAGTACAGGACGCTTAATATAGACCCCTTGTTAGACCGATTTAGAACAAAGGTAAACACATGGTCTAAACTCCCACTTTCAGTTGTACGAAGAGGAAACCTCAAAAATGATCCTAATGCCTCAATTACTTTATCTGCTACATAAAGCAGCTTGTTGTCTTCCACCTATGGTGTTTCCTAAAGTGCACACTATGTTTAGAGAATTAATATGGTGTAAGAAACAGGCTAGGATAAAATGAATAACCGTCAACGTAGTAAAGAGGCAGGTGGGCTTGCTATTCTTGACCTGTGGTTATACATCATTGCATCCCAGTTACAGTAATTTCACGGTTATGGCATCGAGAGAGTATGGGTAAAATGGGAACTATGCTGTTACAGGGTTCAAAATGGTCCGCACCATTGGTGACGGGTTACTTTTACTGGAAAGGGACCCCTGAACCCTATTGCTTGCTTTAATGTATAAGGTATGGGACAGGGGAAAAGAAGGGAATTTTGTTTACTTACCGTAAATTCCTTTTCTTCTAGCTCCAATTGGGAGACCCAGACAATTGGGGTGTATAGCTTCTGCCTCCGGAGGCCACACAAAGTATTACACTTAAAAGTGTAAAGCCCCTCCCCTTCTGCCTATACACCCCCCGTGCATCACGGGCTCCTCAGTTTTGGTGCAAAAGCAAGAAGGAGGAAAGTTATAAATTGGTTTAAAGTAAATTCAATCCGAAGGAATTTCGGAGAACTGAAACCATTCAACATGAACAACATGTGTACACAAAGAACAACAGCCCGAAGGGAACAGGGGCGGGTGCTGGGTCTCCCAATTGGAGCTAGAAGAAAAGGAATTTACGGTAAGTAAACAAAATTCCCTTCTTTGTCGCTCCATTGGGAGACCCAGACAATTGGGACGTCCAAAAGCAGTCCCTGGGTGGGTAAAATAATACCTCGTAATAGAGCCGTAAAACGGCCCTTTCCTACAGGTGGGCAACCGCCGCCTGAAGGACTTGCCTACCTAGGCTGGCATCCGCCGAAGCATAGGTATGCACCTGATAGTGTTTCGTGAAAGTGTGTAGGCTCGACCAGGTAGCCGCCTGACACACCTGCTGAGCCGTAGCCTGGTGCCGCAAAGCCCAGGACGCACCCACGGCTCTGGTAGAATGGGCTTTCAGCCCTGAGGGAACCGGAAGCCCAGAAGATCGGTAAGCTTCAAGAATTGGTTCCTTGATCCACCGAGCCAGGGTTGACTTGGAAGCCTGTGACCCTTTACGCTGGCCAGCGACAAGGACAAAGAGTGCATCCGAGCGGCGCAGGGGCGCCGTACGAGAAATGTAGAGTCTGAGTGCTCTCACCAGATCTAACGAGTGCAAATCCTTTTCACACTGATGAACTGGATGAGGACAAAAAGAGGGTAAGGAGATATCCTGATTGAGATGAAAGGGGGATACCACCTTAGGGAGAAATTCCGGTACCGGACGCAGAACCACCTTGTCCTGGTGAAACACCAGGAAAGGGGCTTTGCATGACAGCGCCGCTAGCTCCGACACTCTCCGAAGTGATATGACTGCTACTAGGAAGACCACTTTCTGTGAAAGGCGTGAGAGAGAAATATCCCTCATTGGCTCGAAAGGTGGCTTCTGAAGAGCCATCAGCACCCTGTTCAGATCCCAGGGTTCTAACGGCCGCTTGTAAGGAGGGACTATGTGACAAACCCCCTGCAGGAACGTGCGTACCTGTGGAAGTCTGGCTAGGCGCTTCTGAAAAAACACAGAGCGCTGAGACTTGTCCCTTAAGAGAGCCGAGCGACAACCCTTTTTCCAATCCGGATTGAAGGAAGGAAAGAAAAGTGGGCAAGGCAAATGGCCAGGGAGAAACACCCTGATCAGAGCAGCAAGATAGGAATATCCTCCACGTCCTGTGGTAGATCTTGGCGAACGTTGGTTTCCTAGCCTGTCTCATAGTGGCAATGACCTCTTGAGATAACCCTGAAGACGCTAGGATCCAGGACTCAATGGCCACACAGTCAGGTTGAGGGCCGCAGAATTCAGATGGAAAAACGGCCCTTGAGACAGCAAGTCTGGTCGGTCTGGTAGTGCCCACGGTTGGCCCACCGTGAGATGCCACAGATCCGGATACCACGACCTCCTCGGCCAGTCTGGGGCGACGAGGATGGCGCGGCGGCAGTCGGACCTGATCTTGCGTAACACTCTGGGCAACAGTGCCAGAGGAGGAAACACATAAGGGAGTTGAAACTGCGACCAATCTTGAACTAAGGCGTCTGCCGCCAGAGCTCTGTGATCTTGAGACCGTGCCACGAATGTTGGGACCTTGTTGTTGTGCCGGGACGCCATTAGGTCGACGTCCGGCATCCCCCAGCGGCAACAGATCTCCTGAAACACGTCCGGGTGAAAGGACCATTCCCCTGCGTCCATGCCCTGGCGACTGAGAAAGTCTGCTTCCCAGTTTTCTACGCCCGGGATGTGAACTGCGGATATGGTGGAGGCCGTGGCTTCCACCCACATCAGAATCCGCCGGACTTCCTGGAAGGCTTGCCGACTGCGTGTTCCCCCTTGGTGGTTGATGTACGCCACCGCTGTGGAGTTGTCCGACTGAATTCGGATCTGCTTGCCTTCCAGCCACGGCTGGAACGCCTTTAGGGCAAGATACACTGCCCTTATCTCCAGAACATTGATCTGAAGTGAGGACTCTGTCGAAGTCCAGGTTCCCTGAGCCCTGTGGTGGAGAAAGACCGCTCCCCACCCTGACAGGCTCGCGTCCGTCGTGACCACAGCCCATGATGGGGGAAGGAAGGATTTCCCCTTCGACAGAGAAGTGGGGAGAAGCCACCACTGAAGGGAAGCCTTGGCTGCCCGTGAAAGGGAGACGTTCCTGTCGAGGGACGTCGACTTCCTGTCCCATTTGCGGAGAATGTCCCATTGAAGTGGACGCAGATGAAACTGCGCAAAAGGAACTGCCTCCATTGCTGCTACCATCTTCCCTAGGAAGTGCATGAGGCGCCTCAGGGGGTGTGACTGACCTTGAAGGAGAGATTGCACCCCTGTCTGTAGTGAACGCTGTTTGTCCAGCGGAAGCTTCACTATCGCTGAGAGAGTATGAAACTCCATGCCAAGATATGTCAGTGATTGGGCCGGTGTCAGATTTGACTTTGGAAAATTGATGATCCACCCGAAACTCTGGAGAGTCTCCAGAGCAACGTCCAGGCTGCGTTGGCATGCCACTTGAGAGGGTGCCTTGACCAGCAGATCGTCTAAGTAAGGGATCACCGAGTGTCCCTGAGAGTGTAGGACTGCTACCACTGCTGCCATGACCTTGGTGAAGACCCGTGGTGCTGTCGCCAGGCCGAAAGGCAGTGCCACGAACTGAAGGTGTTCGTCTCCTATGGCGAAACGCAGGAAGCGCTGATGCTCTGGTGCAATCGGTACGTGGAGATAAGCATCTTTGATGTCGATTGATGCCAGGAAGTCTCCTTGGGACATTGAGGCGATGACGGAGCGGAGCGATTCCATCCGGAACCGCCTGGTTTTTACGTGTTTGTTGAGCAGTTTTAGGTCCAAAACAGGACGGAAGGATCCGTCCTTTTTCGGTACCACAAACAAGTTGGAGTAAAAACCGTGACCCTGTTGCTGAAGAGGAACAGGGATCACCACTCCTTCCGCCTTCAGAGTACACATTGCCTGAAGAAGAGCAGCGGCTCTCTCGGGGGGCGGAAATGTTCTGAAAAATCGAGTCGGAGGACGAGAGCTGAACTCTATCCTGTAACCGTGGGATAGAATGTCTCTCACCCATCGGTCTTTTAACTGTGGCAGCCAGGTGTCGCAAAAGCGGGAAAGCCTGCCACCGACCGAGGATGCGGTGTGAGGAGGCCGAAAGTCATGAGGAGGCCGCCTTGAGAGCGGGTCCTCCGGCGGTCTTTTTAGGACGTGACTTAGACCGCCATGCATCGGAGTTCCTCTGATCCTTTTGAGGCCTTTTGGACGAGGAGAACTGAGACCTTCCCGCGGGCCGAAAGGACCGAAACCTCGATTGTACCTTCCGTGGTTGAGGTCTGTTTGGTTTGGACTGGGGTAAGGATGAGTCCTTTCCCTTGGATTGTTTAATGATTTCGTCCAATCGTTCACCAAACAGGCGGTCGCCAGAAAATGGCAAACCGGTTAAGAACTTTTTGGAAGCGGAGTCTGCCTTCCATTCACGTAACCACATGGCCCTGCGGACTGCCACCGAATTGGCGGATGCTACCGCCGTACGGCTCGTAGAGTCCAGGACAGCATTAATGGCGTAGGACACAAACGCCGACGCCTGAGAGGTTAAAGACACCACTTGCGGAGCAGATGTGCGTGTGACTGCATTAATCTGCGCATGACAAGCTGAGATAGCTTGGAGTGCCCATACGGCTGCGAATGCTGGAGCAAAAGACGCGCCGATAGCTTCATAGATGGATTTCAACCATAGTTCCATCTGTCTGTCAGTGGCATCTTTGAGTGAAGCCCCATCTTCCACTGCAACTATGGATCTAGCCGCCAGTCTGGAGACAGGAGGATCCACCTTAGGACACTGAGCCCAGCCCTTGACAACGTCAGGGGGGAAGGGATAACGTGTATCCTTAAGGCGCTTGGAAAAACGCTTATCTGGACAAGCTCGGTGTTTCTGGACTGCCTCTCTGAAGTCAGAGTGATCCAGAAACATACTCAATGGACGTTTGGGAGACCTGAAACGGAATTTCTCCTGCTGAGAAGCTGACTCCTCAATTGTAGGAGCTGGTGGAGAAATATCCAACACCTGATTGATGGTTGCTATAAGGTCATTCACTATGGCGTCACCATCAGGTGTATCCAGGTTGAGCGCGGTCTCAGGGTCAGAATCCTGATCTGCTACCTCCGCATCATCATCCAGAGAGTCCTCCTGCTGAGACCCTGAACAATGTGATGAAGTCGAGGGAATTTCCCAGCGAGCCCGCTTAGGCGGCCTGGGACTGCGGTCCATGTCAGAGACCTCACCCTGGGACCCATGGTTCACCCCAGGAGCACTTTGCAGCTCCAAATGAGGGGGGCCTGGGGTCAATGATTGAACAGTGCCCGGGGCCTGAGTTACCGGTCTGGACTGTAAGGCTTCTAGTATCCTAGCAGACCATTTATCCATAGTCTCAGACAGTTTGTCAGCAAATACTGCAAACTCAGTCCCTGTCACCTGGACAGTGGTAGCAGGTGGTTCCACCTGGGCCACCAGTAGCAGAGGCTCCGGCTGAGTAAGTGCCACAGGGGCCGAGCATTGCACACAATGAGGGTCAGTCGAACCTGCCGGTAGTATAGCCGCACATGAGGTACAGGTTGCAAAGTAAGCCTGTGCTTTGGCACCCTTGCTATTTGCGGACGACATGCTGTTGCTCTCCTCTGAGTACAATCCAGGAGGGTATATAGCCAAAATTCAACAGTGCGATCGTACAGTGTAGATGTATAGCATATAAGCATATATATATATGTACACTCCGGCACTCAGTGGGGCCAGCACCTCAGGTGCTGCTTACCGACCGCTCAAAGCGGTTGTGTGATCACCAGCTTCCCTGCCTGGGCCTCCCAGAGCTTTCTCTCCTCTCCAGCGTCAGAAGAGCTGACAGGAATGGCTGCCGGCGTTCTGTGGGGAGGAGGGGGCCGAGGGCGTGCCCTAGAAAGTGCGGGAATCTGGAGCCCCACTGAGCTGAATGAGGGGGGAGGAGGATACAGAGTATGCTCCAGCCCTCAGCGCTGACGTTCTGTGCAGCGTCCCGCCCTTCCCCTGACTGACAGGCCTGGGGGCGGGAATATGCGCTACTAGGCCGCAAAAGCCGGGGACTAAAGTTATAAGCGCGGCCGGCATATAAGCGCGGCCGGCGCGGTAGTCCCCGGCGCACTAACACACCCAGCAGTGCGCAGTGTATATGGTACCAGCGCTCCATGCACGGTCCCCACGGGGACACAGAGTACCTCACAGCGCGGCCTGCGCGGTAATCCCCGGCGCACTAACACACCCAGCAGTGCTGCAGTATATATGGCACCAGCGCTCCATGCGCGGTCCCCACGGGGACACAGCCTCTCAGTAGCAGGGCCTTGTCGCTGACGATACTCTGCTCCTGTCCAGCAGATTCCCCAGGGGCTGCGGAGGGAGCACGGCCTCAGTGCCTGGAGACCGATTAGGATCCCACTTCACCCAGAGCCCATTAAGGGATGGGGAAGGAAAACAGCATGTGGCTCCTGCCTGTGTACCCGCAATGGGTACCTCAACCTTAACAGCACCGCCGACCAGAGTGGGGTGAGAAGGGAGCATGCTGGGGGCCCTATATGGGCCCTCTTTTCTTCCATCCGACATAGTCAGCAGCTGCTGCTGACTAAGATGTGGAGCTATGCGTGGATGTCAGCCTCCTTCGCACAAAGCATAAAAACTGAGGAGCCCGTGATGCACGGGGGGTGTATAGGCAGAAGGGGAGGGGCTTTACACTTTTAAGTGTAATACTTTGTGTGGCCTCCAGAGGCAGAAGCTATACACCCCAATTGTCTGGGTCTCCCAATGGAGCGACAAAGAAAGATACATTGGCATCTTGGCGTGCACTAAGTTCACTCCAATTTGGCACAACCAAATATTTAGTCAACTTACCAAACTGGGAAGTCACTCTGTGGAGGGACAAAGAGGGATATGCACGTTAGATCAGCTGTACGCAAATCTTATCCTTAAGAGCTTTCAGCAGGAATTTAACTTGCTGATCATTCATGCTCTCTTTCCCCAGTTAAACACAGACTAAACGAATCAACATAAATTCATAATCAAGTCTATTGCCTCTGCAGATAGTACAGAGGCGCTGTACAGAGGCCCTGATCTCCACTACTTATAAGAACATGTTTGAATCTTAGACTGGGGGGGCAAAACTATAGCTCATTCTAAATGGGTAGTGGATGTGGGCTCTAGATCGCTGGAACAGTGGGATGAAATCTTAGGAAATGTTCCTAAACTATCACTGTGTGAGGCTTAGAGACTTTACCAGATGTATCTTATCCATCAAATTTTCAAGACTCCAATCTTTTTGCATAAGATTGGACTTCGTACGATGCAAGGTGTCCTAGATGTGGAATCGAAGAAGCACACCTGCTACATATGTTCTGGGAATGCAGAAAGTTGGGAACTTTTTGGAAGGGGGTCCTTTCCGTACTGGAGAGGGTATAAGGAGTGAGAATGTTGACAGACCGTATGTGTTTTGGGACCCCTTGAGGGTGGAAGTGACCCAGATACATCCATGTCCTTGACTATTGGATGCATATATTACATCAGGCTCGTAAACATCTGGCATTTCACTGGTCCGATGTACAGCCTCCTAGTATAGGTGAATTGAGATGCAAGATAAATATAATTTGGTTAGAGAAGGGTATCTATACCAAACGGAACTCGTTAAGGAAGTTCCAGAAAATATGGGGTACTTGGTTGGACACTCCAGGGTTACCATCTATCCTATTAAGAGCTAGAATAGCTATACTACGGCCTTCCGCTTTATGACGTGTGTCAATAATGATACTCTCTGGATGGTTGAAGGATATGGTGTAATACATTTCTCTGGTATGTTGGGATTTCTGGAAGGGTAGGTTTCGGAGTTATGTATTCATGGTGACTAAGTGATAGACATCTTAAATTCTGACTTGTGTCTTAATTCTGTAAAGCTATACTTTACAATGGAAAATGTCTTTGAGGTTTACTTTCCAATAAAAATCATCTCATTTAGAATTGTACAATTGTAGAAAGCCCAGCAAATATGATCAATCTTTCCTAAGAAAATCATTAAAAATCCTAAATCTACTGAAATCATTTGCTTTCAGTAGAATAATTTAAGAAACATAATTAAAGCCCAACTACAGATCAGAAGAAGGTAATTATATACCTATAGCTGCATAAGAAAAAAAAAAAAACACACACACACAACAAAAAACAAGTGTTTACCTGATCATGTTGCTGCTCTGGCTTGGCAGCCAAACACTGCAGTTTGGATGTGTGTTGGCACAATCAGAAGAGAAGGCGGATAGGCCATGTCGACTCCAAGTAGAAAGAACACGACCCAGAGAAAATGCAAATGAGGAAAACTGATCTCGCTTTCTTGAAAACTGTGGCAGTGATCCCTTAAGTCCATGTGCAAATTGTGTCACAGAATGTTTTTGGACGGTGGGAATTCGACTTCCCAGATTCCTCCTCCTAGTCCATAACCTGTAACATCCAGGGGATGAAAGTGCAAGTACTGTGTGAAGGCCATGCATGGAGCATCCAGACTTTCTGACAGACCTCTTGGTATGACTGGACTCTGAACTCGATTCTAAAGACCTAAACTGTGGGTTCCACTGTGTGAGGAGGTGAACATTGTCACTGTCTTCTGGCACGTGAGAAGAAAGGAAAAGCGAGAGTGTCCATTCTGAAAGCTCTGACGATTGAGCAGAAGACTGAGAGCTTCCTAAAATAAAGTCTGGGGGATTAAATCTTAGAAATTCTGACACACAGCTAGGATCTAGCTTTAGATGGAAAGAGACAGGGAATGTTAAATTATTACAAGTGTTAAAAGAAAACATATTACCTAGATGGCTAACGCAAGCTTTAGGGTGAAGGTTCATAGACTGAGAAACAAGGCGGTCTCTACTTGATGTAAGGCACACATTTTCTTGCCAACATTGCCCTGCCTGGGAGTTCATTCTCATACTAACACATGAAAAGACATTTAGGAGTTTCCTTGCCTGAATCTTCACACCGCTAAAGGGAACAAGTTTCAAGTTTCTGGAGACCATTTTTGATTTGGATGGAGCAAAGAGTTTATTAGCAATTCTGGATAATTTGTTTAATAACATGTGATCTTGTGTGTATTTCTGGAACGGCTGAGGTCTTTGAGAAACAGATCCTCCCCTGGTCATTTTGGAAAAATAAGGCTTAGAAGCAAGGCTGAGATCTAGATGCTTTGCTGGCAGGGATTTATATTCAAAATTAATATCATGAGGGTTGTCTATTTTCAAAACTGAGGAACTTTTGCAGGTCTGAGCGTTGATGTTTAGTGGCAAGATTTCTTGGGCAGGAAAGCTTTTACATTTTCCATATGGCTGCCTTTTCAAGGGGATGTTGGTGCCCAAACAAGAGCCGCTTCTGATGGCACTTGATCCTTTTCTTTTACATGCTTGTCCCAGTTTGGGGAGGTGGGAGGTTTCTGAATTTTGAGAAAACTTTTCAACACAGTTCAACAAGCCAGAACTGGCAGGGCAGACATCCTTACCATTCAAAATCTTTGGTCTTATTACTTCCTGGGATGTAGAGTAGTTAAGGCTCCGAGGTGCAGGTCTCAAATTATACTTTCTTCCTTTTTCAGTTGTACCACTTAACATCTCAATGTGGCAACCTGCAGATTGTGTAGATCTTTCTTCCAGCAATGGGTAATCATGTATGGACTTCTCTGGAATCTTCATTTCTGCATTAAATACATTTCTTTGGAACTTTGCACGTGTGGCTCTAGTTTTAACTGCAATAACTGCTTTCACTGGCGAATGCTTTTTCTCAGGTACCAAAAATTTCTCCATGTGCAGCATTAAAGGGCTTCGATTGGTATTTAAAATAGCTTGGTGGACACTTAGTGCTGGACCATTAACATCTTCTGCCACAATCTTCATACACTGTAGAGAATCTGAAGATTTAAATGGTTCTTGGAGAGTCGTGCAATGTCTTGGGCAAAGGTCCGTTTCTTGCTTTAATGAATGTGATTTACTTAAGTCCTCCAGAATTTGCACTGATGAGCCAGCATGGTAACTGACATGCAAGTGTAAGCGGTCTAAACAAACGTCACTTTGCATCTTCTTGCTCTTGCAGTCAGTCGCAGATACAGTAGAGGCTGGTAAGGAAGTTGGTAGTAAAGGAGAACAGTCACCAGGAAGCCTATTGGACACAGACAGATGGGACGTAGGTTTCTCTTTTCGGAAGCGCATGCGTGTTTGTTTTTCATCTGCACGTTTAACATTAACTAACTGAGAAAATACTTCATTCTTATGCACATCTACAGAATAGTCACATAAAGCACCAGTATTAAAATGACAAACGCCTTCTGACTGGTTGTTGGTGGGGGGCATGTTTGATATTCTGTGGTCATGAATGTTAATACTACTGTACTCATCCTGGCATGGAAAGGTGTCAGCAGACAGATTAGATTTATGTTCTTGTGCCAATAATGGATCCAGTTTGCTTAAATAATCTACAACTGGCTCATCTTTTTGTTTAGCTACTACTTCTTGTGGGCTCTTGAATGCTTTTTGCATATAGTCATCTTTGATAGAAACTTTAGGTGGTTCTTCTAAGGGGCAATCTTCTGTAATGCTGTTTTTATAATTATTGTTGCTTTTTTCTGGCTCTTGGGATTCAACTTTTTTGGGCTCCTTCGGGAACAGCAATGAATTTTCTTGAGGCTTAAAAGAGAGAAAACCCCAAATATCTCTATAAGGTACCAAAGCATATGATTGTGTTTGGTCAGTACAGTGCCCTACTGTCTGACAAGGCACTTTCAAGTAATCGGCAGGGAAGACTGTTTCTTTTATTGCTACTACCACATTGGATTGATCATGAGAAGTTTTCGTCTGATCAGAATTGGTGCCTACGCTGGAATCGCATAATCCGCAAGTTGAGTCTTCTGTGTCCACACAATGAGGAACTTTAACAATTATAAGGGGTGGGGTTGGATCCTTTAGTGGAGCAGGTACCATGTTACAATGCCCTTTTGACTGTGTGATAGAAGTCCCAGATCTCTCTGACAAATATAACTTCATAGTCTGTGGGATGGTGCATTGATTATCTTTTGTTTTACTGACAACTGCTACAGGAAAGCCGAGTGAAGATTTAGCATATAAATGCTCCGCACATATACTTGTCAGGGGAGCGGAGCACAACACATGGTGTGGACTTAGATCTGAACGGCCTTCCAATGCATTGACACATGATGAATATTTATGACAAGCAGGCGCACCATCACTTACAGAGGAGCAACATTCAAACGAGCTGGAGACGATAGGATATACTTCAGTATCACAAGCTTCGGCACCAGTCAAATTTTCAATGCAAGGTGGAAGATTTGGTTTGAAAGTGTGATCCTCTTTTAAGTCCTCTAGAAATGCCCTCTCATTTTCCATCACAGATTTATTATCCCGCAGTCCAACCTTTGACGAGTCAGACTGTATGTCAGGAAGCCTTGTGCTAGCAGTTTCTGAAGAACTGGTTCCAGAGAAAGATGAAAATGAAATGTCATCATTATGAATTTCTTCAGATGATGTGATCTCAATTTCTTGCTGTACAAACTCCAGACACATATCCATGGTCTTCTCGCTTGGCACATTTATATCAGTTGTATTTGGTTCCAGCCTATCCATTAGGAAAGTTGTTGAATGAACTTCATTTATGCAGGTAACTTCTAGCTCTTTGCAAATAAATGGTTCATGAAAACATGGAGGGATTTTCGAAGAATAATTCAGATCAAAAGTTCTCTGAGTTGATGTCAAGTGTTCAGCTTCAAGGCACTTTACAGAAACTTCATGTCTTGTGCTACAAGCCGGGCGTTGGTGGCTCAATATACTTAACACCACACATTCTTCATGATGAAATCCATCAGGAGACTCATCTACTGATGTCTGGGTCTCTGTGGCTGCTAAACTGACAGTTTCGGATAACATTTCCACGGAATGAGATACTTCCAGGCCTGAGGACTCCTCTCTATTAGGTTCACTTGGCAGATTAACCACTCTCTCACTCTGTAAAACTGCCCCAGAGCCCATAACTTCCATACGTGTAGCTTTATCAATTATCATGCATATAGGATCACTCAAAGTATGATCATCTGCAAGAAAAAAAAAGGAAAAAAAGCTGAAAGTATATAGAAGACAACAAGCAATCACATCATCTTATTCAACTTTTCCCCAAGGTGTTCAACAGATCCACCCATCATATTCTCACACCTGCTACTGTGGTGTGTGGTATCATGCCAGATATGGATGAATACAGTAAAGAGATACATAAAGTAACAACACATGACTGATTTCTAGATAGTATCACTGCCCATAAAGAGAATGGTAGATTATCTGCTAAAAAAATAAATAAAAATAATTTATTTTTTTTTGTATATAGAGAGATATCAATATTTATTTTCATCAGATGATCCACTATTCTTTTATTGAGCAGGGAAAGCTACACACTGTCAGTAAGTGCCACTACTCCACGATGCACTTTAGGTGAATGTATGGTATATCTCAGTCTTACGATATAAAAGGCCAAAGTGAAATATGTCTACCTGGCATTGGAGCACTATGGATGCATTTAAACCAGATTAATATTTTTAGAAAAAGCTGTTGAACAAACTACTAAATAATATAGATTATGACAACTGAGTCAACCCCTTTCTGGCCAATGACATACGTCATCTTACGTGAGTCGTTCCTGTAAACTGATGCAATCATGGTGGAGTCAATGGCACCGAAGCAGTGCCCACACAATTAGCGTGAGAATCAAGCTATCAGAGATGTCTCCATCTTGAGTGCTTTTGCCGAAGCTTGACCATACCTTCTAAGTGGTTAGACAGAGGGAGATGCTTCTGTGTCACCCCATTGCGTCCACAACCCCTGTGATTGCCATAACAACCCTTCAGATCGGATGCAGACAGGGGGAGCAACAATGGTTCCCAAGTCCATTATCTTAGCACACCTATAAAAGCTTTCCAGAGGGGATTTAAACCTAAAGCACATCAGAGTAGTGGCGATTACTGACAGTGTGCCGTTTTCATGTTGTAACGGTTAGAGTCCCGAATTCCTTAAAGAGAATCAGCAGGTTTTTGCTACCTCTTCTTAGAGGAGTATAAAATAGGAGGAGAGACCATGATTGCAACCAGGTATCAGTTTACTGGGTGCAGCAGTTTTGATACAGTTTTCAGATGTAGCTGAGCTCAGAAAGCTATAATTGCCCACACCCCTGATTAGCAGCTGTGTACCCTGTATATTGACAGTAAGCCATTTATCAGTGATGGAGGTGTGTTTGAACCAGGATGAATGCAGCACCTCATCTCCTGCATACAGCCTAATAAATGACAATCTATGCTAATAAGTGACAAAGCAAAAATTCCTTTTAAGGGGTTAAACATTTAACAGTATAGAGTATGTTTTTTAGTCTTTGTGGAGAAAGTTTTGTTGAATACAGATCTCATCAACTTGCAATGGGGAACTTTGATTTTTGGTTACAGTTCAGGTATCTTGATGGCAGGAATATTGCAGAAGAGTTATCACTGCTGTTAACACAAAAGCCAAACAGGTAAACAATGCAGTGTGAACAGAGTCCTGGCAATTTATATAGCCTTAAGTAAGGGTACCGTCACACTTTAGTGACGCTCCAGCGATCCCACCAGCGATCTGACCTGGTCAGGATCGCTGGTGCGTCGCTACATGGTCGCTGGTGAGCTGTCAATCAGGCAGATCTCACCAGCGACCAGTGACCCGCCAGTAGCGACGCGTGGAAGCGATGCTGTGCTTGGTAACTAAGGTAAATATCGGGTAACCAAGCGCTTGGTTACCCGATATTTACCTTGGTTACCAGTGCACACCGCTTAGCGCTGGCTCCCTGCACTCCTAGCCAGAGTATACATCGGGTTAATAAGCAAACCGCTTTTCTTATTTACCCGATGTGTACTCCGGCTACGTGTGCAGGGAGCAAACACTGGCAGCCTGAGAGCGGCGGACGCTAGTAACCAAGGTAAATATCGGGTAACCAAGAAAAGGGCTTCACTTGGTTACCCGATATTTACCTTGGTTACAGCTTACCGCAGGCTGCCAGACGCCAGCTCCCTGCACATTCAGATCATTGCTCTCTCGCTGTCAAACACACCGATGTATGCTTCACAGCGGGAGAGCAATGTCCAAAAAATGAACCAGCACTGTGTGTGTAACAAGCAGCGATTTCACAGCAGGAGCCAGATCGCTGCTCAGTGTCACACACAGCAACATCACTAATGAGGTCACTGGTGCGTCACAAAAACCGTGACTAAGCAACGATCTCGCTAGCGATCTCGCTATGTGAGAAGTACCCCTAACAGTAAATCTATCCATCAAAGAAGAAGGGAATTTTGTTTACTTACCGTAAATTCCTTTTCTTCTAGCTCCAATTGGGAGACCCAGACAATTGGGTGTATAGCTATTGCCTCTGGAGGCCACACAAAGTATTACACTTAAAAGTGTAAGGCCCCTCCCCTTCTGGCTATACACCCCCAGTGGGATCACTGGCTCACCAGTTTTAGTGCCAAAGCAAGAAGGAGGAAAGCCAATAACTGGTTTAAAGACCAATTCAATCCGAGGAAACATCGGAGAACTGAACCATACCACATGAACAACATGTGTACCCGAAAAAACAGAAAAAAACCCCAGAAAACAGGGCGGGTGCTGGGTCTCCCAATTGGAGCTAGAAGAAAAGGAATTTACGGTAAGTAAACAAAATTCCCTTCTTCTTTGTCGCTCCATTGGGAGACCCAGACAATTGGGATGTCCAAAAGCAATCCCTGGGTGGGTAAAAGAATACCTCATGATAGGGCCGTCAAACGGCCCTCTCCTACAGGTGGCCAACCGCCGCCTGAATGACTTATCTACCTAGGCTGGCGTCTGCCGAAGCGTAGGTATGCATCTGATAATGCTTGGTAAAAGTAAGTAGACTCGACCAGGTGGGTGCCTGACACACCTGCTGAGCCGTAGCCTGGTGCCGTAATGCCCAGGATGCACCCACGGCTCTGGTAGAATGGGCCTTCGGCCTTGAGAGAACCAGAAGCCCAGTAGAACTGTAGGTTTCAAGAATTGGTTCCTCGAGCCCCCGAGCAAGGGTGGATCTGGAAGCTTGCGACTGTTTACGCCGACCAGCGACAAGGACAAAGAGTGCATCCGGGTGGCGCAGGAGCGCCATGCGGGAAGTAGAACCTGAGTGCTCTCACCAGAACCAACAGATGCAAATCTTTCTGAAATTGATGGACTGGACGAGGACACAAAGAAGGTGAGGTGATATCCTGATTGATATGAAAATGGGATACCACCTTAGGGAGAAATTCCGGAACCGGACGCAGAACTACCCTGTCCTGGTGAAGGACCAGGAAGGGAGTTTGTATGAGAGCGTTGCTAGCTCGGAAACTCTCCTAAGAGACGAGACCGTTACTAGAAGGCCACTTCCCGTGAAAAACGGGAAGGGAGACATCCTTCAAAGGCTCGAAAGGCGGCATCTGGAGAGCAATTAGAACCTTGTTCAGATCTCAGGGCTCTAACGGCCGCTTGTACGGAGTGCTGAGAAGACAAACTCCCCGTAGGAACGTGCGTACCTGAGGAAGTCGTCGTTTCTGAAAAAATACAGATAGCGCTGAGACTTGTCCCTAAAGGGAACTGAGCGACAACCCATTTTCCTACCTAGATTGCAGGAAGGAAGGAAACATAGACGATGCAACCGGCCAGGGAGAAACACCCTGCGCCGAGCACCGAGATAAGAACATCTTCCACGTCCTGTGGTCAATCTTGGCGGACGTTGTATGCTAGCCTGTCTCATGGTGGCAACCACGTCCTGAGGTAATCCTGACGACACTAGGTTCCAGGACTCAATGCCACACCATCCGGTTGAGGGCCGTAGAATTCAAATGGAAGAATGGCCCTTGAGACAGCCAGTCTGATTGGTCTGGTAGTGCCCCCGGTTAGCCTACCGTGAGGCACCACAGAACCGAGTACCACAACCTCCTCGGCCAATTTGTAGCGACGAGGATGGCGCGGCCGCAGTCGGTCTTGATCTAGCGCAGTACTCTGGGCAACAATGCCAGAGGTGGCACCTAAGGTAGCTGGAACTGCGACCAATGCTGAACTAAGGCGTTTGCCGCCAGAGCTCGATGATTGTGAAACCGTGCCATGAAGCTGGCACATTGTTGTTGTGCCGTGACGCCATTAGATCGACGTCCGGCCTCTGTCAGCGGCGCCAGATCTCCTGAAACCCGTCCGGGTGAGGAGACCATACTCTTTCGGCCACACCTCAGCGACTTAGGAAGTCAGCTTCCTAGTTTCCACACTTGGGATGTGAATTGTGGATATGGTGGATGCCGTGTCTTCCACCCACATCAGAACCTGCCGGACTTCCTGGAAGGCTTGCCGGTTGCGCGTTCTTCCTTGGTGGTTGATGTATGCCACCGCTGTGGAGCTGTCCGACTGAAGTCGGATATGCTTGCTTTCCAGCCGCTGTTGGAAGGATTGTAGGGCAAGATACACTGCTCTGTGTTCAAGAACATTGATCTGAAGAGTGGACTCCTGCTGAGTCCACGTACCCTGAGCGCTGTAGTGGAGAAAAACTGCTCCCCACCCTGATAGACTCGCGTCTGTCGTAACTATCGCCCAGGACGGGGATAGGAAGGACCTTCTTTTTGACCAAGAGGTGAGAAGAAGCCACCACCGTAGAGATTCCTTGGCCGCCTGAGAAAGAACGACGACTCTGTTGAGGGACGTCGACTCCTCGTCCCATTGGCGGAGAATGTCCCATTGTAGTGGACGCAGTAAAACTGCGCGAAAGGAACTGCCTCCATTGCTACCATCTTACGTAGGAAGTGCATGAGGCGTCTCAATGTGTGCGACTGGTTCTTAAAGAAGAGCTTGCAGCCCGTAGTGAATGCTGTTTGTCTAGCGGCAGCTTCACTATCGCTGAGAGAGTAAGAAACTCTATGCCTAGATATGTTATCGATAGGGTCGGGGTCGGATCTGACTTTAAAAAGTTGATGATCCACCCAAAACTCTAGAGAGTCTCCAGCGCAACGTTCGGGCAGTGTTGGCATGTTTCCTAAGAGAGTGCCTTGACAAGTAGATCGTCTAAATACGGGACCACAGAGTGACCCTGAGAGTGCAGGACTGTGACTACTGCTGCCCTGACCTTGGCGAAGACCAGTTGGACTGTCGCTAGCCGGAAGGTAGAGCTACGAACAGAGGGTGTTCGTCTCCTATAACGAAGCGTAGAAACGCTAGTGCTCTGGATCAATCGGCACGTGTGGATAAGCATCCTTGATGCCTAATGATGCTAGGAAATATCCTTGGGACCTTGAGGCGATGACATGGCGGAGGGATTCCATCCGGAACCGCCTGGTGTCCACGAGCTTGCTGAGCATTTTTAGATCCAGAACGGGACGGAACGGCCCGTTGTTATAGGTACCGCAAAGAATTTGGGGTAAAAACCGTGACCTTGTTCCTGAAGAGGAACGGGGGTCATCACTCTTTCTGCCTATAGAGTGCACCCTGTTTGCAGAAGAGCAGCGGCCCGGCCGGGAGGTGGAGAAATTCTGAAGAATCGAGTTGGAGGACGAGAAGTGAGCTCTATCCTGTACCCGTGAGACAGAATGTCTCACACTCAATGGTCATTGACCTATGGCAGCTAAATATCGCCAAGGCGGGAGAGCCTGCTACCGACCGAGGCCGCAAGTCATGAGGAAGCCGCCTTGGAAGCGGGTTTTCAGACTGTCGCTTTTTTGGGCGAGACTGAGCCCGCTAAGAATCTTAGCTCCTCTGATCCTTTTGAGTCCACATTGGACGAGGAAAAATGGGACCTGCCCGAGCCTCGAAAAGGCCGAAAACCCCGACTGCCTCTTGCTCTGTTGGGGTTTGTTGTGTCCGGGCTGAGGAAAGGATGAATCCTTACCCCTGGACTGTTTAATGGTTACATCCAACGCTCACCAAACAGTCGGTCAGCAGAAAAAGGCAACTGGTTAGGCAACCTTTTTTGGAAGCAGAATCTGCCTTCCATTCACTTAACGAGCAGACCAGGCTCTGCTTAAAAACACGGAGTAGCGGAGGCTACCGCCGCACGGTTCGCAGAGTCCAGGACAACCTGAATCGCGTAAGAAACAAATGCAGACATTTGAGAGGTTAAGGATGCCACCTGCGGCACAGATGTACGTGTAACCGTGTCAATCTGTGTAAGACAAGCTGAAATAGCTTGGAGTGCCCCAAGGGAGAGAATGCCGGAGCCAACGGTGCGCCGACAGCCTCATAGATGGCTTTCGATCAGAGATCCATCTGTCTGTCAGTGGCATCTTTGAGTTTGCAGTTCCATCTCCCACTGCAACTATGGATCTAGCTACAAGCCTGGAGATTGGAGGATGCCGCTCGGGACATTGGGTCCAGTCCTTGACCAAGTCAGGGGACAGGGATAACGTGTATCCTAAGCCGTTTGGAGAAGCGCATATCTGGATAAGCGTGGTGTTCCTGGCCTGCCTCTCTGAAGGCAGAGTGGTCCAGAAAAATACGTGAAGCTGACTCCTCCACTGGAGGAGCTGTGAGAAATAACCCACATTCTATAGATGGACGCTATAAGATTATTTACTATGGCGTCACAATCAGGTGTATCCAGATTGAGAGCGGTCTCAGGATCAGAATCCTGAGCCGCCACTTCCGCCTCATTACACAGCGAGTCCTTCTGTTAGGACCCTGATGAAACCGAGGCCGCTCATAGCGAGCCCACTTAGGCTGTCTGGGACTGACGTCCGTGCAGAGCCGTGACTCTGGGATGCGTGTGACATTCCCGGAGCTGTTAGTTATTCACACTGAGGGGGGCCATGGATCAATGATTCAACAGTGCCCATATTGTGAGAGACATGTCCGGACTGCTAGGCTTCTAGTATCATAGCCATAGTCTCAGAAAAACTGTCAGTAAATACTGCAGACACCGTCCTCATCCCCTGGCCATTAGTGCATACAATGGGAGTCTATGTAACCTGCCGGCCGTATAGCCGTACATGCTGTACCAGCTGTATAGAACATGTGGTTCTGCACCTTTGTTTTACACAGAGAATATGCTGATAACTCCTCCGCATAATCCAGGAGGGTATATACAACGTGCGACCAAACAGTGCAATGTATATAGTACAAGCATATCTATAAGTGCACTTCTGCACTAGTGGGGTTAGCACCACAGGTGCTGCTTAACGCCTGTTACAGCGATTGTGTGACTATCAGAATGCCAGGGTCTTCCACACTTGTCTCTGTATCGTACAGAAACTGACACTAATGGCTGCCGGTGTCCTTGTAGAGAAGGAAGCCGTGGGCGTGCCTGAGAAAGTGCGGGAATCCGGATTCACAGTGCACACAGTGAGAGGGGTGGAGTATGCAAAACATACTCCAGCTCTCAGCTCTGCTCTATGCAGCGTCACGCCCCTACCCTGACTGTCAGGGCTGTGGGCGGTAACGAAGGGAGACTAGGCCCAGAAGCCGGGGACTCGAGTTAACAGCGCGGCCGCCGTAAAAGCGCGGGCCGCGCTGAAGTCCCCGGCGCACCACAAGTGCCAGCCGCGCTGCTGCCAGCGGCCGGCGCGACCGATTCCTGGAAGTGGCCAGCGTCCCGCCCCTCTCCTGACTGGCAGGTCTGGGGGCGGGAACGAACGGAAGCAGGCCGCAAAAGCCGGGGACTCTAGTTATCAGCGCGGCCGCCGTAAAAGCGCAGGCCGCGCTGAAGTCCCCGGCGCACTACAAGTGCCAGCCGCGCCGCAGTCCCAGCGGCCGGCGCGACCAATTCCCATAAGTGAGCCTGCTTCAGCAAAGCTGAATGAGGCCATGGCACAGGCGCCGCAGCGCTGATGTCCCCCGGCGCACTACAACACCCAGCATGCTGCGGTGTGAGCGCCAAATGCACGGGGACACAGAGTACCTTGAGGAAGCAGGGCCATGTCCCTGATGTACTCCGCTCCATCCAGCATCTTCTCCAGGGGCTGTAGATGGAGCACGGTCTCAGTGCCTGGAGACCGGTAAATCCCACTTCACCCAGAGCCCTGTAAAAAGGGATGGGGAAGGAATCAGCATGTGGGCTCCTGCCGCCGTACCCGCAATGGGTACCTCAACCTTACAAACACCTCCGACATACAGTGGGGTGAGAAGGGAGCATGCTGGGGACACTATATGTGTCCTCTTTTCTTCCATCCGACATAGTCAGCAGCTGCTGCTGACTAAAAAGTGGAGCTATGCGTGGATGTGTTGCCTCCTTCGCACAAAGCACAAAACTGGTGAGCCAGTGATCCCACTGGGGGTGTATAGCCAGAAGGGGAGGGGCCTTACACTTTTAAGTGTAATACTTTGTGTGGCCTCCAGAGGCAATAGCTATACACCCAATTGTCTGGGTCTCCCAATGGAGCGACAAAGAAATATCAAATTTTCAAGGTTAAATGGTCATCAGAAACTACTTGATGTCTAAAAAAAGGCTACACTATTACGGAGTCCTCATGCTCTCATCATAGATGACAAAGGTCTTCTGACAAAGCATTGCACAATACATCAGATCCCAGTACCTCTATTTATTGTGTTGCAGTAACATCGCATTGGCACTTAAGATTTATTGTATTAGGAATCTTTGCAGGTGAAATATAAGAAACCATGTACCTTTCATAGGGAGCCGATTTGTAAGATCACGTGCGATTGACAACTGACGGAAGTCCTCTCTGATTGGCAAATCTGTAGACTCACCCTTAAAAAGAAGTAAAGAATAATTTTGTAATGAACGAGTGTGCACAATAAATCACTTGCACTGCCTAGTACGTTTCCATATAGCGGCACAGACGGCTGTGGTGCTGTCATGTCTCCTAGATACCCTTATCTAATATGGCAGCCAGCACTGAAGAAGGTAATGTGATCCCACAGTGCTGCCTGACGTATAGGACATAGGAGACTGACAAGGACTCTGTATCCTAGTACTGACTTATGAGCAACCCATCCGGAAGGTCCTGCTACTGACAGACACCTCATAATAAAATAAAGTGAGAAAAGATCAGATGCATTATACTTACTGATTCCTGGAGCATCATGTCCTGGACAGAGTCACAGATCTCTAATGGGGTTACTTTCTCCACAGCATCCAACATTACAGCAGAGTTTACAACAAAATGCTTCCCGGTGTGGTTTACTCTAGCACAAGAGAAAAGATCTGGCTCCGCCATAAACCTGGCGTCCTCACAGATTTCTGTTAGTGTCTCTTGCTCATTAACGTGCAGTGTTACCTGATCCAGGATACCTGGATCTGAAGCAATGTTGTGCTCATGGATGAAGGGAATGTGTAGTGCAGGCCACCTGTGTGTGATGGGCCTGCTCCGAGACTCAAGAGGGTTGTGTGGTCTCTGCTCCAAAACATCCAGTTCCAACATTATGATATGTGAGATTCAGGCGTAGTTTGCCAGTTTTCCTGCAGGTTCCTTGGTGAAAAAAAAAAGGGAGAAATGAAAGCCCAAACTTTATTTTCATCCACTTGGGTAGAAAAAGTAAATACAAAAACCACAAAGAATCCATTAACATTTATGTTAGAAGATCCTACGTGTACAATGCAAGTCCTCAAACTTAAGGCTCACTTTCTACGGTGCACATTTATGGGATGTAATGCTACTCGTATGTAACTGATTAGTTACAGTAAGGCTATGTGCCCATGGGACAACGTACCTGCGCATTTGATGCAGAAAGTCTGCGGATTTATCTGGATTTTCCAGATAAATCCTTAGGTTTGCAAAAGTACAGACATTCCCCGTGTTGTCCTATGGGATTTGGGGAGTGCTGTGTCCATGCTGCGGTATGTGCGGCTGTGGAATATGCTGCGAATGTCCCGCAGCCGCATGTAACTGCATGTCAATTATTCATGCGGAAATATCTGCGGATGTCTCACCTTTCCACTATGGAGATAGAGGCCGGGACTTCCGCAGGTATTTCCGCACTTGTTCCTCAGGTTTACCGCAACAGAAATGCTTGAATCCCGCAACAATGGATAGCTGCGGATTCCGGGCAGCGGCTGCGGTAAACCTGCGGCAAAGTCCGTGGGCACGTTGTCCCGTGGGCACATAGCCTAACAGTGCAGCTCGTCGTGATCAACTGATTCTGGAAATCCAATGTACTTCTATAAGAGAGTAACAGCATGGCTCATGACAAACGGAGATTCTATTACTGCACTTAGGCTTTGTTCACACATTGCATTTTTGCTGTTTTTTTTCTGCAGTAAAACCTGCTGTCTTGGCAGTAAAAAAGAAAAAAAAAAAAGCTGCTTTCAAAAAGCAGGTTTTGCTGAGTTTTACTGCTCTTTTGTGTGTCATTTTTCTTCTACAGTAATGTTTAAATAAAGTTAATTTGTTAGTTTTTGCACTCATTGCTTTCAAGGGTGAGAAAAAAAAAAAAAAGAAAAAAAAAGCAAAAACGCTGAAAAAAGATTGATAAAAAAACGCAGCAGTTTTCCATTTCAAACAGGAGGAAAAAAAAAACAAAGAACAAGTGTGTGAGATTTCTGAGATCTCACAGAATTTGCTGGCAATGTAAAAAAAAACAGCTTTTAATTTGCATAAAACTCATGGGGGGGAATGCAAAACCCCCCCCCCAAAACAACACAGCAAAAATCCAATATGTGATCATAGCGTAACACTGCATTACACAGGATTAGTTAATAGAAACGTTCTGCACGTTCTTCATTAATAACATTAACTTCCAATTTATTCTGGGCAAGTCAACGACAAACATACAGCCAGGCAGATGTGTCCCTGATGGTATTGTATGATGGTATAATCGTTGAGCTGGATTTCTCCGCAATGAACACACCATTATAGGGACTGTCAGCACAGGATGACTGGTCAACCCAAGTACAGGCGCTCAGTGCATCATGGCGGGGCCCACCATTTAGGTGCACCATACCACTTGCTGGTTTTCCCTGTATCTCCATCCTCCCCCTCCTCTTCTTTGATTGACAGCTCTGGCTTCCTAGAGCCACAGAAGGGAGGAGATTGAAAGGCAAATACTTATCCATCATGCAATACCAACAGGGTGGTATCTGACTGTCTCCAAATTTATTCTGCAGCAGGACAACAATTCAAACATACACCAGTTAATTGATGAAGAAATTGCTGTAATTTTGTATTATTAGCTAAACCTGTGTAAATGTGAGTAATGTAATGCAAGTGGCTTTGTTTCCATGTCAAAAGGTATGGATTTTGGCCAAAATGCTTCCACAAAGACCACATCTGGCCAGACGGCGCTACTTCCCCAGCAGTAGATGGGGTGTTAGCGGGATCCAACTAGTTACTGCAAATTTTGAGCAGATCGCACTATGGACATCAAGGCAATGATGACCACACTGATCTGATTTACATTTGTCTTTTGTTCGCTTACTTTGCATTTTGATACAAATAAACTAACTTCTATTTTTCAAAGCTTTTTTTTCCCGGATTTTCAATAGTTGGGATGTTAAAGGGTTGGTCCATCACTTTTGAACTAGCAACCATGAAACTCAACTGGTCCATACTTGTTTCTTTGTAATATACTATTCATTAATTACCTTCGCCGCTCATATATTGCCATCTCAGTGCGGCCATGTAACCCTTTGCTTGTATGACGCTTCTCCTACCTCTTTTGATTCACTGCATCTGCCCCTATTCTGGGCTCTAGAGTCAGACACGCTGCTGGAAGCCAGAAACCAGGTGAGGGGCAAATTAAGCAGAAGAACAAGGATGAATGTAATAGGCATTGCAGCCTACAACACTGCAGGTAATGAGCATATCACAAAAACACAAGCATGGAGCTGAATTCATGATTACTGGCCCAAAGGCAGTGGACAATTCCTTTAATGGCAACATCTTGGGGTTTTTCAGAGTCCCAACATTGATCAGTAATGCACTTAATGGAAGTATAGAAAACTGGATAAAGTGACTCCCCAGTGGTAATAAATTCTGTACACTGTATGCCATACACTCATGGATTCTGAATCCCAACAGCAATACATGAGGACATGCACTAGAGCAGTAATGGCCTCCTAGAATTGTCGGATCCTTCAGGGAACAGCTAGTACTGGTTTTATACCACCGGAAGGGGGAAGCCGGCCGCCGCCAGAGGGGGAGCAAGACCCCGGCGCCAGCCACCACCAGAGGAGGAGGAGGAGGAGGAGGAAGACCCCGGCGCCAGCCACCACCAGAGGAGGAGGAGGAGGAGGAGGAGGAAGACCCCGGCGCCAGCCACCACCAGAGGAGGAGGAGGAGGAGGAGGAGGAGGAAGACCCCGGCGCCAGCCACCACCAGAGGAGGAGGAGAGGAGGAGGAGGAGGAAGACCCCGGCGCCAGCCACCACCAGAGGAGGAGGAGGAGGAGGAGGAGGAAGACCCCGGCGCCAGCCACCACCAGAGGAGGAGGAGGAGGAGGAGGAGGAAGACCCCGGCGCCAGCCACCACCAGAGGAGGAGGAGGAGGAGGAGGAGGAAGACCCCGGCGCCAGCCACCACCAGAGGAGGAGGAGGAGGAGGAGGAGGAAGACCCCGGCGCCAGCCACCACGGAGGAGGAGGAGGAGGAAGACCCCGGCGCCAGCCACCACCAGAGGAGGAGGAGGAGGAGGAGGAGGAAGACCCCGGCGCCAGCCACCACCAGAGGAGGAGGAGGAGGAGGAGGAAGACCCCGGCGCCAGCCACCACCAGAGGAGGAGGAGGAGGAGGAGGAGGAAGACCCCGGCGCCAGCCACCACCAGAGGAGGAGGAGGAGGAGGAGGAGGAAGACCCCGGCGCCAGCCACCACCAGAGGAGGAGGAGGAGGAGGAAGACCCCGGCGCCAGCCACCACCAGAGGAGGAGGAGGAGGAGGAGGAAGACCCCGGCGCCAGCCACCACCAGAGGAGGAGGAGGAGGAGGAGGAAGACCCCGGCGCCAGCCACCACCAGAGGAGGAGGAGGAGGAGGAGGAAGACCCCGGCGCCAGCCACCACCAGAGGAGGAGGAGGAGGAGGAGGAGGAGGAAGACCCCGGCGCCAGCCACCACCAGAGGAGGAGGAGGAGGAGGAGGAAGACCCCGGCGCCAGCCACCACCAGAGGAGGAGGAGGAGGAGGAGGAGGAGGAAGACCCCGGCGCCAGCCACCACCAGAGGAGGAGGAGGAGGAGGAGGAAGACCCCGGCGCCAGCCACCACCAGAGGAGGAGGAGGAGGAGGAGGAGGAAGACCCGGCGCCAGCCACCACCAGAGGAGGAGGAGGAGGAGGAGGAGGAGGAAGACCCCGGCGCCAGCCACCACCAGAGGAGGAGGAGGAGGAGGAGGAGGAGGAAGACCCCGGCGCCAGCCACCACCAGAGGAGGAGGAGGAGGAGGAGGAGGAGGAAGACCCCGGCGCCAGCCACCACCAGAGGAGGAGGAGGAGGAGGAGGAAGACCCCGGCGCCAGCCACCACCAGAGGAGGAGGAGGAGGAGGAGGAAGACCCCGGCGCCAGCCACCACCAGAGGAGGAGGAGGAGGAGGAGGAGGAGGAGGAGGAAGACCCCGGCGCCAGCCACCACCAGAGGAGGAGGAGGAGGAGGAGGAGGAAGACCCCGGCGCCAGCCACCACCAGAGGAGGAGGAGGAGGAGGAGGAAGACCCCGGCGCCAGCCACCACCAGAGGAGGAGGAGGAGGAGGAGGAGGAGGAGGAAGACCCCGGCGCCAGCCACCACCAGAGGAGGAGGAGGAGGAGGAGGAGGAGGAAGACCCCGGCGCCAGCCACCACCAGAGGAGGAGGAGGAGGAGGAGGAAGACCCCGGCGCCAGCCACCACCAGAGGAGGAGGAGGAGGAGGAGGAGGAAGACCCCGGCGCCAGCCACCACCAGAGGAGGAGGAGGAGGAGGAAGACCCCGGCGCCAGCCACCACCAGAGGAGGAGGAGGAGGAGGAGGAAGACCCCGGCGCCAGCCACCACCAGAGGAGGAGGAGGAGGAGGAGGAAGACCCCGGCGCCAGCCACCACCAGAGGAGGAGGAGGAGGAGGAGGAAGACCCCGGCGCCAGCCACCACCAGAGGAGGAGGAGGAGGAGGAAGACCCCGGCGCCAGCCACCACCAGAGGAGGAGGAGGAGGAGGAGGAAGACCCCGGCGCCAGCCACCACCAGAGGAGGAGGAGGAGGAGGAGGAGGAAGACCCCGGCGCCAGCCACCACCAGAGGAGGAGGAGGAGGAGGAAGACCCCGGCGCCAGCCACCACCAGAGGAGGAGGAGGAGGAGGAAGACCCCGGCGCCAGCCACCACCAGAGGAGGAGGAGGAGGAGGAAGACCCCGGCGCCAGCCACCACCAGAGGAGGAGGAGGAGGAGGAAGACCCCGGCGCCAGCCACCACCAGAGGAGGAGGAGGAGGAGGAAGACCCCGGCGCCAGCCACCACCAGAGGAGGAGGAGGAGGAGGAAGACCCCGGCGCCAGCCACCACCAGAGGAGGAGGAGGAGGAGGAAGACCCCGGCGCCAGCCACCACCAGAGGAGGAGGAGGAGGAGGAGGAAGACCCCGGCGCCAGCCACCACCAGAGGAGGAGGAGGAGGAGGAGGAAGACCCCGGCGCCAGCCACCACCAGAGGAGGAGGAGGAGGAAGACCCCGGCGCCAGCCACCACCAGAGGAGGAGGAGGAGGAGGAGGAAGACCCCGGCGCCAGCCACCACCAGAGGAGGAGGAGGAGGAGGAGGAAGACCCCGGCGCCAGCCACCACCAGGAGGAGGAGGAGGAGGAAGACCCCGGCGCCAGCCACCACCAGGAGGAGGAGGAGGAGGAGGAAGACCCCGGCGCCAGCCACCACCAGGAGGAGGAGGAGGAGGAAGACCCCGGCGCCAGCCACCACCAGGAGGAGGAGGAGGAGGAAGACCCCGGCGCCAGCCACCACCAGGAGGAGGAGGAGGAGGAAGACCCCGGCGCCAGCCACCACCAGGAGGAGGAGGAGGAGGAAGACCCCGGCGCCAGCCACCACCAGGAGGAGGAGGAGGAGGAAGACCCCGGCGCCAGCCACCACCAGGAGGAGGAGGAGGAGGAAGACCCCGGCGCCAGCCACCACCAGGAGGAGGAGGAAGACCCCGGCACCAGCCACCACCAGGAGGAGGAGGAAGACCCCGGCGCCAGCCACCACCGGAGATGAGACGAATCTCATGGGGGTGAACCATCGCCATAACGTTAATCACCAATTGTCGCCTTTATGGCTGGATCATTGGTTTTCTGGACCAAGACTTTTCTTTTGGACGCCATAGCCATGTGCGGCGCTGAGGACGATGTGTACATGGCTGGCATATGCCCCTCTGCCTGACATTGTGCACTGTTCACGCTCCCAGCAGGGTGAGGGGAGTTTGCCCAGATTCTAGAACTTTGGCACAGCCGCCTTCGCTCCCGACAGCCGTACACAGCGCCGCTGCTCAGTGGCAGACCAGGCTGCGTCTCCGGCTGTAAACAATCCCTCCCCCGGTGTGTGAGCGCTCCATTCCCGGCTCTCACTCCTCCCATCCTGCCTCTCGCTCTCACTTTCTCAGCCGCTCCATGGCTCCCGTCAGAATCTCCTCCCGAACGACTAATTACCTCACTTCCGGTCAGCTTTCGGGACGTCACTTCCGGTAGAACGTCACGTGCGAGCTTTAAAGTGCTCCCCGGGGCTTCCGCTGTGTAGTCCTGAGTCCGCCCCAGGCAGGTGAAGTGGTCGGTACATTGGGGGCTGTGTACAGTCACATTACCCCGCGCCCTGTCAGCTCTGACCCACTGAGTGACGGCTGTCACCTCTCACTTTTCCCTGTCTCTGCAGGTCGGAGTCCAACATGAGAACCAACAGAGTGTACAAGCTGGTTATCCACAAGAAGGGCTTTGGGGGCAGCGGTGAGAACATGCACAACTGTCTCGGGCCATAAATGGATCCGAACGATGGATGATGGTCCATGTTTACATTGCTGTACATGAGAAGTGGTGATTGGCACGCATATGGGACCGCTGTCCACGTAATGACCGATGATGTGTCCATATGGGACCACTGTCCACGTAATGACCGATGATGTGTCCATATGGGACCACTGTCCACGTGATGAGTGATGATGTGTCCATATGGGACCACTGTCCACGTAATGACCGATGATGTGTCCATATGGGACCACTGTCCACGTGATGAGTGATGATGTGTCCATATGGGACCACTGTCCACGTGATGAGTGATGATGTGTCCATATGGGACCACTGTCCACGTGATGAGTGATGATGTGTCCATATGGGATCACTGTCCACGTGATGAGTGATGATGTGTCCATATGGGATCACTGTCCACGTGATGAGTGATGATGTGTCCATATGGGATCACTGTCCACGTGATGATGTGTCCATATGGGACCACTGTCCACGTGATGATGTGTCCATATGGGACCACTGTCCACGTAATGACCGATGATGTGTCCATATGGGACCACTGTCCACGTAATGACCGATGATGTGTTCATATAGGACCACTGTCAACGTAATGAATAATGATATGTCCATATGGGACTATTGTCCATGTTATGATCGATGATGTGACCACTGTCCATGTAATAACCGATGATGTGTCCATATGGGACCATTGTCCACGTAATGAGTGATGATGTGTCCATATGGGACCACTGTCCACATAATTACCTAAGATGTGCCCATACGGGACCATTGTCCACATAAGGACTGATATGTTCATATTATTGGTCCCATATGGGACCATTGCCCATGTGATGAGTGATGATGTGTCCATATGGGACCACTGTCCACGTAATGACCGATGATGTGTCCATATGGGACCACTGTCCACGTGATGAGTGATGATGTGTTCATATGGGACCACTGTCCACGTGATGACCGATGATGTGTCCGTATGGGACCACTGTCCACGTAATGACCGATGATGTGTCCATATGGGATCACTGTCCACGTAATGACCGATGATGTGTCCATATGGGACCACTGTCCACGTAATGACCGATGATGTGTTCATATGGGACCACTGTCCACGTAATGAATAATGATATGTCCATATGGGACTATTGTCCATGTTATGATCGATGATGTGACCACTGTCCATGTAATAACCGATGATGTGTCCATATGGGACCATTGTCCACGTAATGAGTGATGATGATGTGTCCATATGGGACCATTGTCCACGTAATGAGTGATGATGATGTGTCCATATGGGACCATTGTCCACGTAATGAGTGATGATGTGTCCATATGGGACCACTGTCCACATAATTACCTAAGATGTGCCCATACGGGACCATTGTCCACATAAGGACTGATATGTTCATATTATTGGTCCCATATGGGACCATTGCCCATGTGATGAGTGATGATGTGGCCATATGGGACCATTGTCCACGTAATAAATAATGATATGTCCATATGGGACCATTGTCCATGTTATGATCGATGATGTGACCACTGTCCATGTAATGACTGATGATGTGTCCACATGGGACCAATGTCTGTGTTATGACTAATGTGTCCACATCAAATCAAAATCAATCTTTATTTTTATATAGCGCTAACATATTCCGCAGCGCTTTACATACATCAGGAACACTGTCCCCATTGGGGCTCACAATCTTAAGTCCCTAACTGTATGTCTTTGGAGTGTCTGAGGAAACCCACGCAAACACGGGGAGAACATACAAACTCCTTGCAGATGGTGTCCTTGGTGGATATGAACCCAGGACCCCAGCACTGCAAGACTGCAGTGCTAACCACTGAGCCACCGTGCCGCCCATGAGACCAATGTCTGTGTAATGACTGATGTGTCCGTATGGGACCACTGTCCACGTAATGACTAATGATGTGTCCGTATGGGACCACTGTCCACGTAATGACTAATGATGTGTCCGCATGGGACCACTGTCCACGTAATGACTAATGATGTGTCCGTATGGGACCACTGTCCACGTAATGACTAATGATGTGTCCGTATGGGACCACTGTCCACGTAATGATGTGTCCGTATGGGACCACTGTCCACGTAATGACTAATGATGTGTCCGTATGGGACCACTGTCCACGTAATGACTAATGATGTGTACCTGTGGGACCACTTGTGTCATCGCATTTTTCTAATCGTTTCCGTTAATGTCAGCAGCACGTCTAATGTTTACACGTGGAGATGTGCTAATGAGCAACAATAATTGACCCCATAAAAGATGCGATCACCATCGATTCTCATTATGTTTCATCCGGAATAAATATTTAGGCAGTTCTAGCCCAGTCTTGTGTCTGATATTAATACCCTCAGTCTAAAGCGAGATTCACATTGGCATTCGGCGTTCTGTTTTCCTGTTCCAATGTAGAAACTGAGCGAAAACTGCAAGAAACTAATTCATCAAACAGTAAGGCGCTGTTAAAGTGATTGTCACATAACTCTGTGTGAAAACCCCTTTAATTAATTTTAATCACTAGATTTTGGCATAATAATGATTTCCATAATTAAATATGTTTAAAAAAATGTTTCTGTGCTGAAATAATCTTATATATGTGTCCCTGATATGTGCTGTGTAATGGCCGTGTCTGACCGTACAGGGACATGGCCTGACCATACCACATCTCCTGGGCAGGGAAGGACATAAAAGAGGGTATACTGACACTACAGCATGTGACCACAGCTGCTGCTTTCTGTGAGGTAAAACCTGTTTAAAAACAAGCTGGGAGATGTTTTACCTCACAAAAAACTTGCAATCCCATGTGTGAGGAGCTGGCCACAAGCTAAAGACTATTGGACTTTTTACAGCACAGACTGTTGGTTACTTCGATGTTGTTGTGTTTTTTTTATTAGATGTGTACTTGCTTGTTATTTTAAGGCCACTTGTCTGTACACAATTGGAAGGAGTTGTCACAGTTTGTCATAGTTTTCCTCCTTTGACTCTAATGTAATCAGATCTGCAGTAGGATTCATTGTCCTGCATCTGGTGGGGGGTTGTATGTCTGTTGTTCCCCTCTGCAGACAGCCTCCTTGATACACACACAATAATGCAGACTGGCCAGAGACTACCCTTCTTCTTAGGCCTCTTCTCCACTAGCGTGTAAAAAAACACAGCGATACTCGGCTCAAAATGTGAGTTGAGTATCCTGCGTGTGTCCTGCGTGTGATCTGCGTACGTTGTGTGTTTTTTTTCTCACATAGCATCCGTATGACATGTGAGCGTCATGTGAGTGCTATGTGAGTTTTTAGGTAAGCGGCGTAGGACTGGCTACAGGAGAAATCTCCTGTAAAACCAGTCCTGGCCGCGGTTACCTGCACTCAGCTCCAGAGCTGTAACCTGAGTTCCAGCATCTGCCTGATCTGTTTGCAGCTGTGCAGACCTGACCAGCAGTCGCCGGGGAATCCATCACTCGGCGCTCGCTGTTCAGGCTGCACTCTGGAGCTCAGGTGACAGCTCCGGGGTTCAGTGCATGTAACCGCGGCCAGGACTGGTTTTACAGGAGATTCCTCCGGTAGCCAGTCTGACGCGGTATGCAAGTGTCAGGATCCGTGTGACATGCGCATGCCACCCGGATTCTGACTTGCATGGGGTTGAGAGAGCTGAGAATCGCATCAAATCGCAGCATGCTGCGATTTCAAGGAGAGCCCGTGTATCGTCTGGAAAAAAAGGGGAAATGGAGACAGCATAATTAGAAACCATTTGCAATATTGCAATCGTTTCTCAATGCGAGGGAATTTGCAGGACAAAAACGCTAGTGGAGAAGAGGCCATACATGGAGTTACATGAAACAAACATTTAAGGAGGTGGTGATGTGATCAGTAGGTGAAGATAGAGCTTGTTGTGTGGCACTATATCAGACTGAGGGTTTTGGCAGGTTGTAGGCTTGTCGGAAGAGGTGGGTCTTCAGGTTTGTTTTGAAGCTTGTCAAGGTAGGCGAGAGTCTGATGTTTTGCGGCAGAGCATTACAGAGTATGGGGGAGGCACAGGAGAAATCTTGGCTGCGGTGGTGGGAAGAGGAGATGAGAGGGGAGTAGAGAAGGAGATCTTGTGAGGATCGGAGGTTACGTGCAGGTAAATACCGGGAGACTAGGTCACAGATGTAGGGAGGAGACAGGTTGTGGATGGCTTTGTAGGTCATGGTTAGTGGTTTGAACTGGAGTCGTTGAGCAATGGGAAGCAGGTGAAGGGATTGGCAGAGAGGAGAGGTCGGGGAGTAGCGGGGGGACAGATGCATTAGCCGGGCAGCATAGTGTAGAATAGATTGTAGGGGTACGAGACTGTTAGAAGGGAGGCCAGTGATTAGGAGGTTGCAATAATCCAGGCGGGAGATAGTAAGGGCATGTACTAGGGTTTTTGCAGCTTCTTGGGAAAGGAATATACGGATCCGGGAAATATTTTTGAGTTGGAGGTGGCAGGAGGTGAAGAGGGCTTGGATGTGCGGCTTGAAAGAGAGATCAGAGTCTAGGATTACTCCCAGGCAGCGAGCACGTGGCACTGGGGAAAATGAGCAGCCATTGACATTGATGGATATGTCAGGTAGGGAGGTTGAGTGAGGAGGAGGAAAGACAATGAATTCTGTTTTGTCCTTGTTCAGTTTTAGGAATCGAGCAGAGAAAAGGGATGAAATAGCGGACAGACATTGTGGGATTCTGGTTAGTAGGGAGGTGATGTCAGGTCCAGAGAGGTAGATCTGCGTATCATCAGCATAGAGAGGATACTGAAAGCCGTGGGACTCTATGAGCTCTCCCAGGCCGAAGGTGTAGATGGAGAACAGCAGTGGTCCAAGAACTGAACCTTGGTGGACACCGACAGATAGGGGGCGAGATTAGGAAGTGGTGTCAGAGTGGGAGACGCTGAAAGTTCGGTTGGTTAAGTATGAGGAGATCTAAGATAGCGCCAAGTCTGTGATGCCCAGAGACAAGAGAATTTGTAGTAGAAGAGAGTGGTCAACTGTGTCAAAGGCAGAGGACAGGTCCAGGAGGAGGAGGAAAGAGTAGTGCCGCTTTGTTTTGCGGTAAGGCTGCTTTCACACATCTGGTTTTTGCAGTGCGGCTCAATCTGGCAGAAAAACCTATGCAACGGATGTGGCGAAAAAAACGGCTGCGTTACATAAGTTTTTTCCATGCGGCCCGTCTGTTTTTTGACGGATGTGGCTTGATACTGAGCATGCGCAGTTCAAAAAACCGGCATCCGGCGTCCATAGGCTTGCATTGTAAATCCGGCACGATGCATTTTTTTCGCCGCACAAAAAAAAACGTGCCAGGCAACGTTCCATCCGGCTGCTGCATGGGCTAAATATGCCGCATCCGGCAAAAACCAGACGCAATGCAAGGCTATGCGGCACAATACGGCGCTAATGCAAGTCTATGCGGAAAAAACGCAACCGGCGGAAAAAAACCGGTTTCGTTTTTTCTGCAAAGCGGCGTATTGTGCCGCTCAGCAAAAACCGGATGTGTGAAAGCAGCCTTAGTAGGTCGTTAGTGACTTTGGTTAGGGCAGTTTCAGTGGAATGATGGGGTCAGAAGCCAGATTGTAACCGGTCAAAGAGAGCAGGAAGAGAGGTGTGAGGACAGTTCAAGATGGACATGCTGTTCCAGTAGTTTTGAGGCATAGGGGAGAAGTGATATGGGGCAATAGTCATGTATGGTCAGTAGTTGGTGCTGTGACGTGGAGTGTAGTGGACCTGCTGTTGCAGCCAGGTCCTGGTGCCTTGCCTATGGGTGGACTATAGAGTTTGGAGCTGGATTCACACGCTATTGTCGTGATATCCAATGTCTGGAGGAGCATAAGGACTATTGTTGCAAGTTGCAGCTGGATACGTACGCTAGACATGATATCTGTCGTTGGTAGGAGCATAAGGACTATGGTTGACGACTGGAGCTGGATACATGTGCTAAGGTTATGGTATCCGTCATCTGGAGGAGTATAAGAACTATTGTTGCCAGCTGGAGCTTGTTGCACGTGCTACAGTCGTGATATGTCATCTGGGGGAGCATAAGGACTATGGTCGGTGTAAGACCGTGTACAGAAGAAGTGTAAAATTATTGCATCATTAACCTGCCAAGGTGATTAATGCGACCCGCAACCTCAGATCTTCACATCATGTATACCAGTGATGGCGAACCTATGACACGCTTGTCAGTGCTGACACACGTAGTCATTTTCAGTGGCACGCGGCTGCCGGCCGCGGCCCCATAGAAATTAAGCAGCCTTTAAATAGCATGGCAAGCCATTCCGATTTTTTTTATCGGATCGGATGCCATGCAGGATGTCTGTGCCGGAGGTCTGTAGGCCCAAACAACAGAGCTCCGGGGTAGAGCGTCTAGGCCTGGGACTTCCGGTAGGCCCGAACTTCCGGCTGGTGCAGCAGGGAGCAGCGCAATGCCGCCCAAACAACAGAGCTCCGGTGCAGAGCGTCTAGGCCTGGGACTTCCGGTAGGAGGGAGCAGCTCAATGCCGCGGGGGACGCACTTCTGAGGCCTGAGGGGATCGCTGTCTGGAGGCCCTGTGATTACTACAGCAACCACCATCCAGTGAACTGTGGAGTGTCATTGGCCATTACTGAGATAAGTGAGGGGGAGGCTGGAAGAGGCCTGTGCTATGGGTGCCGTTTCCCGCCATGGAATAGGTTACCAGACACTTTTAGCACCCTGAAAAATATAGCAATGGCTTTACTCACTATTTTTCCTCTACCTACTTTTGTGAGACCTTATTCTCAGCATTAAATAATATCAAAACCAACAAAAGAAACAGATTGACAGATGAACTTAGTAGCGCTTGCTTGGGCTTGAAGTGTACAAAATACCAACCTTCAATTGAACATTTAGCCAATGAAATTCAGCAACAAAAAAGTCACTAAAAATAATCAGTGATGGCGAACCTGTGGCAGTCCAGCTGTTGCAAAACTACAATTCCCATCATGCCTGGCCATTCAAAGCAAAAGCTTTGGCTGTGAAGACCTGATGGGAATTGTAGTTTTGCAACAGCTGGAGTGCCACAGGTTCGCCATCACTGGAAGAATTCCCCCTCCCCCTCACTTATCTTAGTTCACGGCACCCCACACAAGTTAAATAATAGCAAGACCAACAAAAGAAACCAACTGACAGATGAACAAAGAAGTCACTAAGCAGGTAAGTTAAATAATTATACATATTTGTTAGTTTAAACTATACATGTCGCAAAATTATGTTTTTTTTTCTTCTCCAGGTGACACACCACCCAAGTTATGTTCGGTTTTTTGGCAAATTTTGACACACCAAGCTCAAAAGGTTGCCCAACACTGATGTATACTGTCTATAAATCTTTTTGTTTCCTCCCCTGCCCAGAACATGTGGTGTGATCAGACCATGTTCCTGTACGGTCAGACACGGCCATTACACAGCACATAGCAGGGAGACCTTTATAAGATAATCTCAGCACAGAAATATTTTTTATATTTTTTTAAACAGATCTAATTGTGGAAATTATTATTCCAAGGTCTATTGATTTAAATTTTAAAATGTAACTTTTAAATGAATTTTATTTGTGGGAAAACTCTGATCTGAGCTGGCAGTGATATTTTAAGTCAGATTGGTGATGTTGTTTAGTTCAGAATACACACATCTGTATATCATGGGCCCGGGAGGTGCGTGCTTGGAAGGTGCGTGCTTGGAAGGTGCGTGCTTGGAAGGTGCGTGCCCGGAAGGTGCGTGCCCGGGAGGTGCGTGCCCGGGAGGTGCGTGCCCGGGAGGTGCGTGCCCGGGAGGTGCGTGCCCGGGAGGTGCGTGCTTGGAAGGTGCGGGCCCGGGAGGTGCGGGCCGACCGCAGGTCTCCTGACCTAAACTTAACATCCTTGTAGGTATGGAAGAGGCTGTCAGGAGACCGCGGCCAGTACATGCATCATCATTCATATTTAGGCCACAAAACACGTCTTGTGACTTTGGCCTAAATGCGTCTGCTGTTTATTTTAGTAGTAGTGATCCATCCTAACCTACTCTTGGGCCTCCTCCTTATGTCCATGTTTCCAGTACATGTGACATCTGTTTTGTTTTTTTTTTTTGTTTTTTTTTACAGATACCACACATACCCATTATAATTTATAGGGGTGCTCATATGTCCGTGTTTCTACACAGACTGTGTGTCCACGCAAAACACACGGAGGCGTCCATTTTTTACGGCAGCACTCATGGCAAGGGTCAATACATGTTTATGCATCTGGGAAAAACATGTACAGTACACAGATGGCATCAGTTTATCTTCCAGGTGCTGTATGTTTTTAACATTGCAAAGTATAGGATAAGCTTATTTGTTTTTCTTTAGCCATCCATGAAAAACACTGATGACACACTGACACAAAACACTGATAACAGGTGGGTAAAAATGGACACACTGACACACTGATCCAAAACACTGATACTTGGTTTTCACGTACATGTTTTGTACAGACGTATGAAAGAGGCCATAGACTGCTCTTGCATTGTCACATCATGATTAAGTGGGAGTTGCCTGATATATTTTCAGGGCTCTGTTCACAGGTTGTCACTGTACTACAAAGTGAGAACATAACTTCTTTAAGGTTTATTAATGGTGAAACTCTTTCATAAGAACCACATAGCCTGACCCGGCATAAGGACTTAAGGGCACTTTACACGCTGCGATATCGCTAGCAAGCGTACCCGCCCCCGTCCGTCGGTTGAGCTTCACAGGCAAATCGCTGCCCGTGGCGCACAACATCGCTAACACCCGTCACAGATACCTGCCTAGCTATGTCGCTCTGGCCGGCGATCTGCCTTCTTTCTAAGGGGGCGGTTCGTGCGACATCACAGCGATGTCACACAGTAGCCGTCCAATAGAAGCGGAGGGGCGGAGATGAGCGGGCGAAACATCCCGCCCACCTCCTTCCTTCCTCATTGCTGGTGGGCGCAGGTACAGAGATGTTCGTCTTTCCTGCGGTGTCACACATAGCGATGTGTGATGCCGCAGGAACGACGAACAACCAGCGGCATGCACCACCAACGATATTATGAAAAGGATCGACGTGTCAACGATCAACGATTTTTGAAGTTTTTGCGATCGTTGCTCCTAGCTTTCACACGCCGCTATGTCGCTACCGGCGCCGGATGTGCGTCACTAATGATGTGACCCCGACGATATATCGTTAGCGATGTCGCAGCGTGTAAAGCACCCTTTAGACACACATATCTGCCACCATGAGCCGAAGTGGGCATATTGACGCAGCTTTCACATAATTACCACACTATACTAGTTTTTGTAGGTCTCATTGCATTAGGCCTCATTTACACGTCTATGTTTAAGCACATCCGTGAAAAAATGTTACCAGTGTTTTGGATCCATGTGTCATCAGTGTATTTTTCAAGGATGGATAAATTAGAAATCCCTATGCTTTGCAGGGTTAAATATGGAGAGCACACGGCTGGCACACTGACGTCATCCGTGTGCTGTATGTGTTTTTCACAGACCTATAGACCTGTATTGGCCCTTTTGATCTGTG